>NW_015641038.1:1337574-1344652 GCF_001515625.1 Sinocyclocheilus rhinocerous | reverse complement strand
ATATATATAGTACAAAAACGATTAAACACGACATGAATAACCCAGGAAATCTGCAGTTTTGTTCTGATGCTTGACATCTCTTTTGTGACTCTGGCACCTACTGTGACATGCTCTGCCAACAACCTGGGCAAAGAATCAAACCTAGAGACCCGCTAGCTGGACCCAGTGTCACAATGCCTGACCTATGGAGCTTCAGCACAGATTGACAGACCTGTGATTGACTTGAAGGTTTGTCACATTTCATGAGCTAAAGATGGCCCGTATAAGGGCGAGTCATACTGTATATCAGTCAATCTACATAATCTTTTTTTTGTAATCTTCTTTCCCGTTTACATTGAAATCGACATTCAAAAGCTTGTAATGCGACATGTCATATCTTAAATGTCACAAGCTAAATGGGTTCAGGAACAAATCGTCACATTGGTTGTTTATGAATCTCTTAAAAACTATATTGTGTGCTTTTGTACATTTTATGCTGGAGATTGTGGATTGACAATGCTAAGTAAGTAGCACTTTGTCAATGCACAATGTGTTTGACATATACTTACTTACATGTAACATTAAAAAGGTATTTTTGAGCCGTGCAAGAATTAGCCAACCTTTGAAAATGTCAACCTATTCAAACATGGACTAAACACAGTCAGTGGTGGCAAGGTATTTGCTGTCATTTATTCTTTTATCAGTTTTAGGGCAAAGGATCAATGCAATTTTGCTGATTAGGAATTGAAAGACCGAGGTACGTGTGTCCTTCAGAGGGCCATCAAATGTGCATGGCCAAAAGAATGTGGGCAATGCAGCATGGTAGAATATGATGGGCATACCAGAGGAGGTGATGCCAATCAAATGAGACATGAATATAAATAGGGCAGAGCACTAGCTCTAGCAGTGACAGCTTATGCTGATTAGATTTTTTCCCCCCGCACTGACAGGCCATTACAAATTCATCTTCTTTTTTTCATTCTAGACTCGCTGCATGACCTATGAATGCCAGACTGCTAATGTAAGGAATACTGTCCTCACAACACAGACATAATTGAATATCTTAGCATGACATATTGGTTTTGGACACATCTGGGCCTGTTCATATGTATTAGCTTCTTGCAAGATCTGTGAGGGACGATACAAATTAATTGCGCCAATCAGATGAAGTAAGTGTGTGGGAAAATACAGAGTGACTCTCTCACTAATGGTCACATATATAGTCTGGGTAGCACTTTTATTTATCTGTGGCAGTATGATCTATACTTGATTTAGGATAAGACCACAGAAATCTATATAAACTACATCTAAGTCAGATCAAAATGACTACATAGAAAATCAAGGATTCAAAATTAAAATGTTAAACTTTTGCAGCTTTTGCAGCTCAAGTGCATATGTGACCCTGGACCACAAAACCAGTCTTAAGTGTCAATTTTTCAAATTTGAGATTTATACATCATCTGAAAGCTGAATAAATAAGCTTTCCATTGATGTATGGTTTGTTAGGATATATATTTTATATTATAAACAATATTTGTTGAATGTTAATAATTTATAATAATAATTAATTCTTTTCATTTTTGGGTGAACCATCCCTTAAAGCAAAAGGGGAGAAACTACAGATGCATGATACATCAGTACCATATTGGTTATCTGTGAATAAAAGAGATTTTTTTGGCTTCAGACAGATATTGATTATTTTGACCCATACAATGTATTTTTGGCTATTGCTACAAAATATACTCCAGGGTCACATATTGACATTAAAGAGATAGTTCACGCAAAATGAAAATTCTGTCATCATTTACTTACCCTCATGACATTCCAAACCCGCAAAACTTTGGTTAACCTTTTAGTTAAAAAAAAAAAAATTCCAATATAAATACAAATACAAATGTCACAATTCAAAGCAGGCTGTGGTGACCTATGAATGATTCATTTTTGTGCGTTTAAGTAGTTATAATGCACACAAGCGTGCATCAATACACTCTGACTTCTTAATTAGTGAAACAGGAACTTAATGAGAGAGATTTAGAGAAAGGCAAAGAGAGACAGATAAAAAGAGAGAGAAGGAAAGAGACCGAAATCCCATCCCCAGTCTTCCAAATTCAATCACTGTGGGTAGAGAGTTCATTAATGGAGTTAACCGGCTAATTACCAAATGATGAATAGAGTCAGCACTCCCCTGAGACGCCCAGCTGGTGAGGCTCCGAGGGGCCCGCCAAGTCAAGGGAAAAATAGTGTTTAGCGTTGAAATAAATTCCTAGTGACAGCTCAGTCAGTGAGAGCATGGGCTGTGCTGCCACCTGTTAGAGAATCGGTATGATATATGGGTTCAAATCAAGATTTAGAACACTAGTGTCACCTTAATGTGCTTATTAATGGCATTATGCAATAACTTTTGGACTGCAGGGGCGTCATGCACCTATTTTTTGAGGGGGCACTATTGACAGTCCTGGCTGATAAGACATGATTAAAAAGAAAAGACAAACACTTCTAAAAAACGTAAGAATTGTAAGTATAAGATGTCTCACTCTATTGATACAGGGTTTATTTGGAAGGGGTCCTGTTCAAATCTTGGAATTTTGCAACCGAGGATATATAGATATAGAATCAAAATTATTAAAGTACATTGTATTTAAATTAATTACAGTATATTAATTTTGTAGGATATTATTGTGAAGTTCAGTAAAACCCCAGTAACTGAACATGGGTTCCAAAGCCATAATATAATATAATATTCAATTCAATTCAAGTTTATTTGTATAGCGCTATTCACGATACAAATCGTTGCAAAGCAACTTTACAGCAAAATATAATATAGTGTGTGTAAAGTCTGAGACTTAGGGAGGCATGTGAATGGGCATGGAAATAAAAATGGGCAAGATTCAGGTTTCTTAAAGGCATCTGCATGGCCACAAAAACAAGGGATACCGCTATAATGTGTTTAAACATCTAGGAAATAAGTCATTGTTTTATAGTAGCTCCATGTCAGAACATATCAGGCTATACTTGTGGCTGAAGAGAGGACGGCAGCACAGAAACTCAAGGTTAAATCTCGTAAAAAAAGAGAAATTGTTTTTTTTTTCTTTCATTCACTCTTAAGTTCCTAACAAAATGTTTTCCCCTTTTCCCTTGTCTTCCATGCCAGAGGAAAATTTTTTCAATGTGATGTGCAAAGTCGGACAGAATCAAGGAGCATTGCTTATTGGAAAATGATAAATAAATACATTTCACTAAATAAATAAAGGCTCACATCAATCAGAATAATACATTTTTTTGTATTTTAGCAACGTGGAAGTGTTAATGTAAATTTTTATCTCTCACTGCTTCACTACTGTAGATTAGTGCTAAAAAAAAAAACAGAACCAGATTCAGAAAAACAGGAAATATATGATTACAAAAAAACTAAACAAAACAAAAAAATCAAATTGATTTATATCCTTATTTAGAGCTCTGAACTCAGCAAAAAGTACACAGCAGCTCAATGTCACTTGCCAGATTTTTGAGAAGTCACAGACTTGAAATCCTGAACTCCTCTAGGGGTATGCTTTTATAGGCAAGCTGCTTCACAGATCAAGAGATGCATGGTACATGCACACTACAAAAGCAGCTCAAAAACATTTCATTAAGCGTAGATTCCCCTGTTTTCTCTGGTGAATGGTTTTATGTTTCTGTGTGCTGCCTCCTTTACAGAACAACTTACAATTAAAGTAATTTATTAATGTTAAATTGCAGCAGGGATTTCTAGGAAATGTCATATTTGATGCTTGATGAACACTTCACTTGTGTTGTGGCGGCGCACAAACTTTTTTTTTCCAACCAACAAAACAAGTCATAACATTTTAGGGCTGCAAACCTCTAGAAATGCTTTGAGTGACAGTGTGGGCCAAAGACTGAAGTGTGAAATCTAATTAAAAATGCAAGGCTGCATACATTACAGAGCATGAAATAAAAGAAGCACAAAGCAGTTAATAATAAATGAGCTTCATGGTGGAGAGAATGACGTGCCCCTCCAGGGTCTCACTTCAGACTTGTGTAATTCTTCTGAACTTAATAGTGGTTTAAGTGGCACCACTCAAAATACTCCTTGTGGGTTCAATTGTTTGCACAACCTGAGGCTGACCTGGACACTAGCATTATTTATTTGAAGCCCTCCGAAGTTTCTGCCATACAATTAGTGTCTCTACAGGTGGAGTGCAACATGACAAGAGAACCCAAAGATTTTAGCAGCGTGATGCCGATAGACAACGTCTTGGTCAGCGTGCTACCATGTAATCATCACATATGATACTGCTGACCTTTCTCAGCCTCTAAAACTCTTAGAACAAGCAGCCAATTACATTATGTGTGGTGTGTGACAATTTTAAAAGGTCAATACAAAGAATGTGAGCCTGGAAGCGGCGTTGGAGGGTTACACAACTCAAAACAGCTGACAAAACAGGTTTGTACAGTGTACTGATGTGGATCCATTTGTCATGGTTATAACACTTTTTCTACTGTGACTTGTGGGGAGTCATGGGAAACAGCATAAAGGTGTCATCTAACAAGAAAGATTCTGCTGGAGAAAGACATTCCAATTACTTTTTTGCCAGCACTATCACCTTGTTAGTACTGTTTCATAAGTATTCATATGTAAAGTGCTTGCAGATACTAGAATGTACTAGAAGCATTTTACATACGAACAACTTTGGAAATAGACAAATGTTTAAACATCCATTTAGGTTCACATAATATTTAATTCATGGATTTAATAGATTGATTGTGTTGCATTTATTCATTGCCATCGATCCAATATATTAAATAAACATATTACATTAACGTTTAAAAGTTTGGTAAAACGTTTAAGTAATTCTTTACTGACTACTGTGTATTCAATCATACCCACTGTAAAAAGAAAAGTCTTTTGGCCATCAATCTCAAATTTCATCGGTTCGTCCTTGATAACTGCTAGCCCTAACCTCCTATCCTGATGAATTAAAACAGCTTATTTCAAGTAACTGTGACAGGTTTATATCCTCTCCTGCCTCTCCTTGTGGATCCTCCTAGCACTTGCTGGTACAGAGAGTTCTGGAAGTTAGACTCATGGTATGAATGTCATGAATTTTCACTGTGCTACTGGCCGGATTGTTAAGAGTAATTGCATTCCACTGGAAGCTCCTGACGCTCATTTGCTGCCTGTGGCAGATCTGGAGCCCAGATTGCAGCCCAGCCCTGGCATAAACCGGCCCCTTCTCTTCTAATGCACAATAAAAAAATGAAGGAATGCTCTGTATTTCTACAACGATGGCTGTAAAATCCCTCTACCGAGTAATGGTGTATACTGAGTATACACCGCAGTATATCACTATGATTATTTCAACAAGATAGTGTTGCTTTATAAAATAAAAAATGTGGTTAATGTACTAACATGATCAGATTTTAAAAGATTATGTCAAGGTTTACTTTGCCAAGCATGCACACTGTACCCTCAGTCAGCGGAAAGGCCATAAATAAAGCAAAATGCAACAAATAAGACATCCTGTGTAAGCATGTTGATACAGTATATATATAAATCTGTTATACTTGTTTTCTTGCAGTTACATTTATATCATTATTCTGTACTGACATTTTTATCAAGATCACCAAATTGTGTGTCAGACCTTTATTCAGTCCAATGCAATAGATACAACACAATGCCAAGGATTCTGCCGAGAGAAGCAAAGGCACTGATTTCAGAAGCAACGAACCTGTTTATTTGGCCTGTCAAATTCCTAACACACATGGCTCAGGGCTCATTTCTGTATTACGGCAATCACGCTCTTTAGTATTCCAGCAGTCACTGAAATTTCCCAGCGCAGCTGAGGCTCCGATCTCTTTATTTCCTCCTTTACTCCAGAGAGCGTCACAGGACTTGTACTCTCTCTTCCATCCAGACACGCTCACGAGTGTCTTTCCGTCTCCCCTGCACCGCCAACAGATGTTCATTTATACAGATGACCCTTTCTTTCTGCTGTTTAATTACTCTTTGTCCTCTTGTTAATAAACTAGCCCTCGTGCTGATGCCGCAGAGACGTCCCACAAGATGACCTGGGCGCTTCTGCCGGGGTGTATTTGAGAATCACAATATTCACTGATGCATGCAAGAATAAATACAAATCATAAGAGTTTCATAATGGAAGCTATAAGCACCAGACAGGTTATGGAAGTTTTTGTTGAGCTTTTGTCTGGGCTTTGATTTGTTCATTGCTTTCTGATGTGACTGCATGCAAAGAATAACTGATGATATGAGCTCCTAAAAGTGCACTCAGAGGGTTTTTACTTACACTTGACTAGCTCCTCTTCATCTCATTGGTCTTCCAATTTATACTGACACCTATCGGCACGGATGCATGATGTTGGCTTATTATGATGATGATGATGTCTGTTCATCTTCCACTATCTTCCTTTTCATATATGTCTCTCTTAAAACATTATTTTGGGGAAATATAGGAAAAAATAGCTTAATTTGATACAGTACTTTTTAAAATGTTTTAATTAAGTCTCTTACGCTAACCAAGGCTGCATTTATGTGCTCAAAAACAGTAAAGCTAGTAAGATTGTGAAATATTATTACAGTTTGAAATAACTATTTTCTATTTAAATACATTTTTAAAAATGCAGTTTATTTCTGTGATGGCAAAGCTGAATTTTCAGCAGTCATTACTCCAGTCTTCAGTGTGACATGATCCTTCAGAAATCATTCTAATATGCTGACTTCATAAAAATAAATAAATAAATAAATCTAGATTTTTGACTGTACTGTATTTAAAAAAAATAAATACATATTAAATAAATATTTTGCATTTATTTATTAACATTAATCTATTTTCCTATGACATAAAAATGCATCATATTGAGGAGAAAAAACTGAATGTTTATGTTTATTAAATTATTATATTTTATTTATGAAATTATAGTATTATATAATACATTATAGTTTTTTAAAATATACTGTATTTTTTCTGATTTAATAATTCATGTATCAGAAGGTTAATATGCAGTAACAGACATTTGTGGAATTTGACTTTAATTTTTATAAAATGTAGACATTTCTGATTTACATTAAATGTCACACCTA
>NW_015641038.1:1329472-1337472 GCF_001515625.1 Sinocyclocheilus rhinocerous | reverse complement strand
AAAAAAAAAAAAAAAAACTTTTGCATGATGAAATCTGCCCTTTGGCCATCATGTGATACAACAAAGCAGAGAAGCCGAGAAGTAGACTCAGTTGATCAATATTAAAGTCTGTCAAACAGTAAATGTATATACTGTTTATATTTTAATATATAAAATATAAATTGATTTAAGTTTTGACAGTGCCACCGAGCCAGTCTTCAAAAATCAACCTACGAATGGCTAATTTACAGTCTCTGCATATTAAACTGCAATAGGAGAAAGCATCTCGTCACTGAAAGAATCACACACACCTTCACCTTTAAGATTCTTAATCTTTCCCACTTATTTATTCTGCTTGTGTCTCAGTCAGCTTTAAAAATGTAGTGAGAATACTTTGATATTCATCATGGCAACAGTAATCTGTTTCCACATTATTAATTTCCAATAAGGGTGACCCTGGAATGGGCGAGTTACTGAGATCACAGCCCTCCAATCTGCACTGCGCCCTTGACATAGCCACTAACCTCATGTTGCTTGAAAGGAACTGTCCGTGTAATTAGTTTACAGCAATATGCTTTGAATGAAAATGGGTGGCTAATGTTTTGAAGACAGAAGCTTTTGTTCCTGCGGTGGTCTTAGTATTCTTTGTCTAGCAGGAATATTCATTTATAATAAATATTTATAACACTTATTTTTCTTTGCTGGTTCCTCTGCTACAAAGGCATGTGGGTGTATCTAGTGTGTAATGAAGGAACTGATCACTCTGTAGCTGCCCTGTGCACACGCCATCTCATACAACGCTGAGAGCACTTTTGTAATTATTGCTTCCAATTTCTGGCAGTTGCACTGGTGTAGAGACAAGCTTTTAAAAGCCACTTTGACATTTAGTTTAGGGAGGAATGTAGCATGAGGGCTGCTGGAGCTGGGATTTTTTTGACGTGCATTTGTCTGGTCCTCTATAATATTCTTATTTCCAGTATTGTTCTCCTCATCGCCTATACTGCATGCACACCAAATCTCAATTCATATACTATTAATTCTGTGTGTGTGTGTGTGTGTGTGTGTGTGTGTGTATATATAGTCCATGGATTTTGATTTTTTTTTTTTTCAGTGATGAAAAACCATTGAAGAACCATTTTGGGTTCCCAAAAGCCTATTAAAATAACTGTTATTTTATAGTCTAAAGAACTGTTTTCCTTATAAAAAATAAAAAATAAAAAAAACTTTTGTGCAATGGAAATGGAATACAAAGGACATTAATGGTTCTTCATGGAACCATCAATGCCAATAAAAAAAAACTTTTTTTAACAGTGTATCTTTTTCTGTGTTGATCTAGAAAAATAAAAAGTGAAGAATTATTATTGAACACTGAGTTAAAGTGAGTTGAACTTAAGACAATTCTCTATTGTTCATCCGTGATGTTGAATGACATCTGGAGAATGAAACCATCATGTAAGAACCAAATGAAAAGAGTTTTGGAACAACGTGTTGATGAGTCCCTGACATGCCATCTCCACTGAAATCCACGGGTCACGTCAATATTGCAAGAGTGACAAGCAATACAAAGAGCCATATTGATCAGGCCTCCCCCAACACTCAGTCTCCTTTCTTAAAATTTAAGGGGGTCTGAATACTTTCCGTACCCACTGTATACTTAAGCTATAAATGTAAGGTAAGGTTACTATATATATACAGTATATATATATGAATTATATGTGTATATAAGAAAACAAATGTGGTGGGCATGTTGTGGTGCTATATGGCTAATAAACTTCTGTTTTGATGCTGTGTTAATTATGTGGACATGATTTTACTTAGTATTGATATCTGTCTAATTGAATGCATGAATATGCATATTTAGGCAAAACATATAGACAAAACTTGTGTTGGAGCTGATGAGATTCCTCTGTTTGACTGTATTGAATTTATTGAATTCAAGTACAATTCTGTATAATGTTGCCTGTTTAATTCAAATTCCAATTAATCAAAAAAATACCAATTCTTAAATCCTTTCTTAAACATGTTTTTTCACTTCTAAGCAACACTGCAACAAAAACGACTGCCCTTTATCTTCATCTCTCTTTATATTCATCTCACAAGCACCAAACAAACATTACAATAAGCCACATGATCTCAGACTGCAACAATGCCTACGATAGATGCCTGCATAAAAACTCAATTCAGCTCATGTAGTGCCATCTCTCCCTGCATTAGGCGTGCAATGTTTATAAAGCCCCAACGCTGTTTGGGTCCCTTCTGCCACTCTGCTTTGGAATTACTGATATCAGGTGCATATTCATTTCAGCTACAAAATGAAGGGAAGAGAGATGGAGTGATAACGGTGGGAAAGGGGGGAAAGAAAGGTAGAGATATGAGCAGAAGTGAATAATGTGTGCATTCTAATGAAGCACACAGTAAAACGGTGCACATCCAGAGAGGTTGACATTTCCTTGACCTTCAGCCCTGGAAACAGCAGCAGACTGAAATGAAGAGTAAGAAGAGAGTGCTAATGAGGATGACACCGAGAGAAATGGCTCCCTTGGGCCACGTGCCAAACCCCAGCACACCACCCCTCAACCCTTATAGCAGAAGCCTGAAGCAGAACATTGATACGTGGCAACATGTGGAGATGTGATCAATGTTAAGACCTGGATACTCAAAGAAGGAAGGCTTTATTTGAACTCAGATCATTAATTCTGATTTAAAAGCCAAGTGATTTGTCAAAATGGATTCGGATTTCTGTTTGAGCTCTTCTTCAGCGTTTGATCCAAGAAGACAACGTTTAGTTGGTTAGCATGGGCCAGTTAGCTCCTGCTGGTAGACTACACCATTATAAAGCATCTTTCTCTAAGGCACTCAAAAGTAGTTGTGCATTATGATTAAATAATTATCTGTAAACAATATGATGCAATTTTTTATAGTTTAATATTAAATTTGTCCAATATTTCTTAAAAGTGTGAATGTGGACTCCTATTTAACCTCATTACTGACTGCCATTGATGTCAGAGCTCAGCAGAATCACTAGTGAAGGGCTAAGGGCCTTTACTGGTGCCGTGGACCAATCAGTGTTATCAGGATGTCACTTTCTTGCATATTATTAGCCACATGGTATTTACATCAGAGGTGACTGTCTGATGTAAATACCAAAAAAAAAGCTCCAGGAGTGAAGATGAAGCAAAGATGGGAGCATGCAGGTCATGTACTTCTGAGATGAATGGGAATGTTAACAGACAGATCTCAGGTATTACAGACCTCCAAAGTTATAAGAATGATCTGAATAGCTTTAAGCCCGGCTCATGAATGTTAATTAGGTGATGTAATGTTCCTCTAGTCTAGTGGTTGTAACTGATTCTCTGAAAAGCAGGTAAGTGGGTGCTAGAAGTATTAGAATTGACGCTTTCAGATTGATCGCTCAATCAATGATGATGATGATGCAACAAACTGGAAGAGGCCCTTATTGGTCTTAGAGCTGTCTTTTTGTTTTCTATTCCTTCACACTGCAACCATGCAAAATAGAATTAAAATAAGAATGTAAATTATTTAAAATATAATTATTGTCTCTGATTAAAATGTAAAATTACAAGAACAAATTAACATAAGTGCTACAAGTTAATTTAAACATCACAACATGATAATGAACAGTTAATTATGTAATTGTTTTATGTAATCAATTAACTTTATGTAATCATTTTCAATGGCAAAGGTAATCTTACAATAAAAAAAAGGGAAATGAGCAAGTACAATTAAATATACAATATAGACTTATATCCAACATAGACAATACAGTCTTTTGTTATGTTTTGTTCCTTCACACCAGAGTTGTGACCAAGTCGTTGTTTTGCAAGTCACAAGTAAGTCTCGAGTCTTTGCATTCAATTCTTGAGTCAAGTCCCGAGTCAAGACAGACAAGTCCCAAGTCAAGTCCCGAGTCAAGACAGGCAAGTCCAAGTCGAGTTGCAAGTCCTCAACTTTTAGCTTCAAGTCTTAAACAAGTCATTAATGCTCTTTGCCCAATTTAGTGTCTCAGAATTAATTACCATATCAAATGTATAGTAATTTATATCAGGATGGCAGGTAGAATATGTTTGACATAGTTCAATTTCATGTGAGTTGGGTGCCCTTAGTAAAACTACTCAAGTTCAATTTAGGGATTGTGCCAAAATAGGACAAGCAGTGAAAAAATTAGGTGTTATATCTAAGCCAATTAGCCATTATTTGGAACCTCAATGAAACAAATTTAAAAACGTGAGCGGAAACGCTGAAAGAACTGCTTTGAAAGAACTAGAAGAAATAGCTGTTACCATACTTTACAAGTGAGAGGAAACATGCAACATGGATGCAGACAAACTCATGAAGACAATCATTCAAAAATGCTGTGCTATCACCCTTTATAACTAAGAGTAACAAAGACAAAATCATTTTATAGAAAAAAATGTTGTATGTTAAATGTTAAGTTTATAATATGCATAGTTGATTGCTAAATTTAGGGGCTATGTGCGCTTTAGGCCTACAGACTGATTTACAACACGTGAATTCATTAATTTATCCTGAAAGAAATGGAAGTGACATGAGTGCCTGCAAGAGGGAGAAAAATTGAGTAGCCTATATTTTATAGTTATATATATACAATACTCATTTTGTGAAAGAAATACTTCTTCAAATGATATTTTAAATGATCATTAGGCCTATTTCTGCTTGCCCACTTCAGACATTAGGCCTAATGTGCATTTTTCTTCTTCAAATTATAGCTGAATGGTTTGCAATGATTAATTTTAAATCTAGATTAAATCAAGGTTTATCTAATAATTCTGTTGCACCAAACTTCAAACCTTTAAAAATAAGCAGGTTTACATTTTTAACCCATCATTTTGACAGTGATCGCGGCCGCGCCTCTCGTTTCTCATGTGTGTCTGCTGGGCGGCGATCAAACGGGCAGGGCAGCGCTTTTCACGAGCAGAGATAGCTACTAGACGAATCATGTCATTTTTTTCTTATTTTGTCATAAGTTATGCTATTACTAGATTCATTTATACTAGCATATAATGTATATCCAGCGCTCCCTGAACGCAGTCTCTGGCTTTTTGCCAGTCAAGCGCAAGCACGCAGGGACGAGTCCGAGTAATAACGACTCTGATCTGATCATAAAGTCTTTCCGAGTCACAGGGCTCAAGTCCAAGTCAAGTCTCGAGTCATTGCTGTCAAAGTCTAAGTCGAGTCTCAAGTCTTCTTTAATTATGTCAAGTCGAGTCGCAAGTCATCAAATTTGGGACTCGAGTCCGAGTCAAGTCTCGAGTCATGTGACTCGAGTCCACACCCCTGCTTCACACTGCAGTCAAGCAAATCGGAATCAAAATATTATATAAATATCATTATTGCCTCTGACAACAAAATGTAAAATTAAAATAAGAAGCACTTAAATCTAAAGTTTAAATAGATTTAAAAAAAAGGGGGGCCGAATAAGGTCCTTGGCAATAACTGCATGCCAATGTGCATTGGCTCGTTTAGTTTACACTCGAAGTAGATTGGTCTATCGAAGCGATATCCCAATTCGTCGGTCACGACGTGACTCGTAGTGACCGACTGAAAGGGAACATGTATTTACTTACATCCCTCATCAAGTACATTAACATCAGTACACATCATTGCAATGAACCTGTGATGACAAAATGTTGGTGTTCAGCCCTCCTGCAGCACTGGTTTGGGTTTTGAAACCGAATATGGACAATACGATACATGAGTAAACTAAAAGAAAACCATTTCCGTGCACAAATGAAATGAAGTTTATTGCTCAACCTATATACGCCAATCGATTTGGTACTAAAAGCACACACCTATCCATTTGAAAATATATGTTTTTCTTATTCATAGGCCACTCTACATAAAATTATTGATTTTGATTTGGAAATATGGCTCACAGTTGCAGAGCAGAACAGAAAACTAAATATGTCATGTGCCAAATTCATCTCCTTATAAAATAGACTCTGGCCTTCAGGCCTCTAGCTGTCAGTTTTCATTAGTTTTATCATCTATTATTCACTCTGTTGTATGAAAATACATATTATCAGAGGTCTGAAGCAGGGACCATCATTGCTACTAGTCTGATGGATTTTGGCTTTTTATTAGTTTTATTAGTAAACAGTTAACCGGAAATTGCAACATTTTATCAGTTTATTTCATTTCCCCCCTTTTAATAGAGAAAAAAATCCTCTGAACTATACAAACAGGAAGCTTTTAAAGCAATTACACATCCACATTCAGTTCAAAAGAAACAGGGTAACAACACATCAACAACCTAAAAAAAGAACTTCCTGTCAACATTCTGGAGTCGGCGGATACAATGGAATACAGACAGTGTCAAATACCGTTGCTATTGTTTTTTCCTCGTATCCAATCCATCATCATTATGAGAGAAATAAAAGCAGTGATGAGGAGAGAGAAAGAGAGCGAGAGAGAGAGAGAGAGAGAGAGAGAGATGGGAAACATTCCATTGTAATTCAGCTGAAAACATGTGCTGCTCTCCAAATTTTCCATTTACATCTACCCAGCAGGCAAACATGTCTGACTCCAAGGATCAACAAATAAAGCCCATGTGGGCAATCTTAAGCCATCACTTGGAGGGGCCCTGCAACGCATATATGAAGCCACAGAGCCAGACATGTACAGAAAAAAATGTATTTGCCTAAGCGCGACACAATCTTGGCATGCATAAGTGTGTTGGTTTATCATTGACGGCACCCATGACAGATGGCATGTTTTATTGTTTGTCACGTAGGGGAACATATTGTCTGCTTTTGGAGAAACACTCAGGACTTTAATATACGCCTCTTGCCAGCTTTAAAATCATACAAGAGGCCTGCTTGACCTTGTTATCTGCA
Source organism: Sinocyclocheilus rhinocerous (assembly GCF_001515625.1). Classification (NCBI taxonomy): domain Eukaryota; kingdom Metazoa; phylum Chordata; class Actinopteri; order Cypriniformes; family Cyprinidae; genus Sinocyclocheilus; species Sinocyclocheilus rhinocerous. The sequence continues at coordinate 1,330,618 of NW_015641038.1, read as the reverse complement.
ATGAGAACATGAACTGGTGTTTTATTGAAGTTGTAATTGTAGTCTTTGTCATAATTTACTACAGATGAACTGTTTTACGTACAATAATGCTCTGTTTATTACTAGAACTTTGTGAAAGGAGTTTCGGCAACACTGCCTGGGGATTTCATTTAACTTTGGTTTCTTTTTTCTTTTGTTATTTATCAAAGAAAATGTATAGTTTACTTACAAGACCTTTTAGTTAAAAAAAAAAAAAAAAACAACAACTTTCGACTCACCAGCTGAAAAAAGCTTAAACCAGCCTAATGTTAACATGGTTAGGTCTGGTTTGAGCCCTGGCTTGCTTGGGAGACCAGCTAAACCAGAAAGCAGTTAAATAATGAGTGAGAATTTAGTAATTATGGCCATGAGATAATGGATGAGATTGTATAGTCACATGACTTAATTTTTAACATTTTGTATCATCATTAAAACAAAAACATTGCAATTAGTGATGCAACAATATTTCAAATTCTGTCCAATAGTGATAACTACAGTCTTTTTGAGTTTGCTGCTTCAGTATTTGTAGATTATTTTTCCACATGTTTCTATGGTATATTGAAAAACAATGATAAGCATATCATAAGTTTTAAAGGCTTTTATTGGCAAAAAAATATAATGAGTCAATATTTACAGTGTTGACCCTTATTGTTCATAACCTCTGCAATTCGCTCTGGCATGCTGGATATTAGCTTCTGGGCCAAATCCTGACTGATGGCGATCCATTCTTGACTTATTAGTTCTCGGAGTTGATCATAACTTGTGGGCTTCTGCTTGTCCACTCGCCTTTTGAGGACTGACCACAGGTTCTCTATGGGATTGAGATCCGGGGAGTTGCCTGGCCATGGATCCAAAATTGCAATGTAATGATCTTCGAACCACTTCTTTATCACTTTTGCTTTGTGACATGGTGCTCCATCATGCTGGAAAATGCACGGATCATCACCAAATTGCTCATGGATCGTTGGAAGAAGTCGCTCTTGCAGGACGTTTTGATACCATTCTTTATTCATGGCAGTGTTTTTAGGCAGAATTATGAGAGAGCCCACTCCCTTGGTTGAAAAGCAACCCCACAAATGGATGGTCTCAGGATGATTCACTGTTGGCACAACACAGCACTCATGGAAG
>NW_015641038.1:1327066-1329403 GCF_001515625.1 Sinocyclocheilus rhinocerous | reverse complement strand
ACCTGTTCTTCTCCGAACAATCGATTTTCCAGATGTCCCAAACAGTCGGAAGGGAGCTTTCATCAGAGAAAATAACTTTGCACCAGTCTTCTGCTGTCCAATCCTTGTACTTTCTGCAGAATTTCAGTCTGTCCTTGAAGTTTTTCTTGGAGAGAAGTGGCTTCTTTGCTGCCATTCTTGACACCAGGCCGTTGTCCAAAAGTCTTGGCCTCACTGTGCGTGCAGATGCTCTCACACCAACCTGCTGCCATTCCTGAGCAAGCTCTGCACTGCTGGTGACACGATTCCGTAGCTGACTCCTCAGGAGGAGATGGTCCTGGTGCTTCCTGGACACTCTGGGACAGGGCCGGATTTACGCATAGGCATAGGCACGTGCCTATGCTTGCGCGTCCAGGGTGGGACCAAACACAATGAAGAGATATATAATATTTTTGTTAGGCTATACTATGGGATATATACAACAGTAAAATAACCAAAATCCCAGAAGACATTGAGCAAATAAATATAACAAATAGGGTAAAAATGACAAACTATTTCCATGTCTTCAACTTTTTTTATGTACGGAAATCATGCTTTCTTTCTCCTGTTCTCTCTCACAGACGCACACACAGTACAGACACGCACTCGCAGTCTCGTGCACACACGCGGAGACGCGGACAGAAACTTGTCAGAGCTGCGGCTGCCCCGTGAATTTAACAATAAAAGAGTTTTGCAAATGAAAATCTGAAAATCTACATGACATTTCTCAGTAGTGAGGTTCTTGAAGCAGTTCAACTTAAAGATTCGCTATTAGTAGACGCTGCTGCTGAACACTGCTGAGAGACGCACAGACGCAGGTATTCACACTCGCTTAATCTCTTTCTCTCTCTTTCGCTCTCTCTCTCTAATAACTGCGTTAGACTGCATTAATAACTGCGTTAGCCTGCATATCAATGGCTCAAGCCTCTGTTATTAGCTCTAAAATGATGTTTTGGAATTTGCACAAAATCGGATTTGGGCTGACAGTCTGAACTAGGCATAAATTATCCAAAAAATTAAGAACTACATTTGATTTGTATAGATTGAACGCAAGCGCTTATTGCGATAGAAAACACTGCAACGGTTTCCAACTGATTAAGAAATATTTTTGTTTGCTTGGGTGGTAATATAAGGCCTATTATATTAGGGAAGGGGGGCTAGCTTAAGCAGCAAACTTTGCAAAACACAAAATCTATGTCACTGCCAAAACTTTTGGCCATGACTGTACTTTAATTATTAATGAAATATAAATTATTATTTTCAAATAATGGCTGATAACTGATAAATAGTAAACTGATAATAGTTTTGTCTAAGCAAATAAATTTATTAATATAATTAATAATAAATCAAAAATGAAACTAAAAACATTTTTAAATGAGTACAATTTAATTTATACATCACAAAATTATAATGAACAGTATGAAAAATGGATATTCATTTTGAGATTTGCTAAATATTTAATGGTGTTATTATTTGTTTTCAAAGATTAACTTTCTGTGAGCATTTGTTAATGGCAAAGGTAATCTAAATATTACAAATAAAGGAAATGAGCATGTACAATTAAATATCCAATATAGACCTCTACAGATAAATTTACAAAAAAAAAAAGAAAAAAAAAAAAGGTAATATCGGCCAATAACCAATATGATACCAATATATTGTCCATCCCTAAAAACAATCACAGTGCAGATGCAGATGGGCTTCGTCCCAACAAGCATGCTGACACTTTAATATCTGTTTTTCTCTTCGATTCTTTTCTTTACACTGAGTAGAACAGGTCTCTGGGTTGCCTGGGTAACCGGCTGTCGCAAGCACAGCGCTTCATGACCGGTCCCAAGAGCCGAGACCGGTCAGCCCCAGTCCCATCTTCTCCATGGTTACGTACCCAAGGTCCCTGCTTAATGAGAGCCAGCCTCTGCGGAGAGATGGCCCACATGTCACAAATAATCCTATCTGAAGAGCACTGTGTGAGGAAAAGGGGAAAAAGCCACATATTCAACTTATGTGATTCTGCAAGAGAAGTGCACTACTTCACTCTATTTCAGTCCTCTCTCACCCTCGCTCCTCCTGCATGCCCTCCACATTTGTAGAACAGGGTTTTAACACACACTGGCATATTCTTAGCTTTAAAAAGTGGGTATATTTTTAACCATATCAGCAGAAAACATATGGCTGCACTTGCTTCTACTTATTTTTATTTATTTATTTTTTAATATTTTTTGAGCTTTTGATATTTTTAGAGCAGCAGTGATAAGACAAAACCAGGTAACAACAATAGGACAATATTAGAACAGTAATAGAGAAATATATATATATATA
>NW_015641038.1:1309640-1326831 GCF_001515625.1 Sinocyclocheilus rhinocerous | reverse complement strand
GATTTTGTAAGACTAATGAGAAAGTTATTTGTTCTGAAATTTACAGGATGTTTTTTATAGTTTGATGACCTCTTATATGTCAAAAGATCCAGGGAATTTTGATTCTCAGTTCATGACCCCTTTAAATGACAGCAGCACTTGAGCTATATGAACTCCACAAGTCTGTGTAAAACCAGATGATTATATGATTCAACATTTAAGAAGAGCATCTTGTGCTTCATTGTGCTTCAATGGAAGTAAGAACATTTGAAAGTCTTTACAAAGGAGTTCACATGATCAATGTAAAATAATATATGAAAAGCGACCCAGAAAAGTGCAGAATCTTAAAAGATTGAATAAGTAATAAAAAATACATATTTCTAATTTTTACAAATTTAAATACATTTACAAAAAAAAAAAAGTTTTAGTCAATCAAAAAAAAAAAAAAAAGTAAATCCATTCCCTGTCAAGAAATAATTTTACCAAAAAAACACAGACTAAAATAATGTAGTTTTTCTTCAGAGAAAAAAAGTCTATAAAAAGAAAGTGCTAGGCACTAGGAAAAAGTCTGGTGGCATATTTATGTGACAAGTTCTTATGGGGGTCATGGACAATCAGGAATTCCAAATTAATTTTGAAAATGTACCATCTTGGCTAACAATTTTCTTTAATCACTAGAGTATTGTTGTTGGTGTTTTTTTTTTTTTACATACTATATTTAACATACTATACATTTTAACATATTATAATATTTTTGTATGAAAAACTGTGCTCATAAGAGTATGCTAAACACTGCGAGGCATAATTTTAAAACAAGACAACTGACTAATTCCACCACAGTTAATCAGACTGTTTGTGTCAGTCTCATCACAAATGGTGCACATTTATATCCAGAGGGGACCTCAGCACTGTCACTATGCCTTTTTATCTGTAAAGGGGGAAAAACACTTTTTGATTTGATTTTGCAGCTCTCTTGTAGAGACAATTAAAGATAATTGAGCAAAGGCTCAATTGAAATATATGTACAAATATTTAGATATAGAGGTTTGCACATGCCTATGGTGCTTCAAAAGGTTGAGATGATTTTGGTATATATATATATATATATATATACTGTGTGTGTGTGGGTGGGTGGATGGATGGATGGATATGTCCATATCACATTTTCAGAATGACAGGTTTATTCAATTAAATTTCAAAGCAAATGTTTATGAAACTCATTAGAGTGACACTGTGGTATTAGAATATGCCATCATAAAATGACTCATTAGATGAAGCATGACATTATTACACCAGTTCAAAGAGAAGCTGCTAGCTTGAAGCACAAAGTCCCCATATGGTCTACAACCATAAACATCATTAAAATGTAAGCAAAACATCATATGGCCATTGAAGAATTAAGGACACATTTTGCTAGTTAAAATCAGATACATAATTTATCATTCATTTACAAGAAGTGTAAGAAAACATAACATTATGAAAAAAAAAAAACATTTAAAGTTTTTTTTTTTTAATTCGCTCAATAGCGAAAGATGTGATTACTAGACTGTCAAGAGCTTTAAAACAACACCCGACCTCTCCTCATGCAATCTCACTCTCTTTCCATCCACTCCATTTAAAATGGCATTTATTTATCACATTAGAGTGCATTATCATGGCTGTCCAACCACCTATTAAATAGAGTCATTTTGGCCATTTCATTTAGTATCTACGTTTAGAGAGAAGATAACTTAGCAATGGTATTTTTATGAAAGGCCAGCACTTCTCTCCAATCAGAAAAAGGTTAAAGGGTTAATTATCTGGCACATGCTGGGCTCAAATGAAGGAGAGTCCTTCGGAAGCCAGGCTCATGTTAAAATATTCCAATTAATTTTTCAGTAGCCAAGAAAGGACACTGAGGAAAAAGCACAGAAGGGATTAAAATAAATGAAAACATATAATGTTTTCCTCAGCATTTATCTGCTTATTTCATGACAATCTCCAATGTATTCATAACATGAAGGAGCCTGCAAAGCCTTCTCAAACAAATTAGATCAATTTTGTTCAATTGTCCATTTTTTTTATCCAGCATTTATATGTAAGGATTTTCGGTAACACTTTATTTTAAGGACCAGTTCTCACTATTAACTAGTTGCTTATTAGCATATTACTATCATATTGGCTGGTTATTAGTACTTATAAAGCACATATTAATAGCTTATTCTGCATGAGCATATTTTAGATCCCTTAATCTGACCCCATACCTAAACTTAACAACTACCTTACTAACTATTAATAAGCAGCAAATTATGAGTTTGTTCAGGGAAAACTCTTAGTTAACAGTGAATATGTGTTCCCTATTCTAAAGCGTTACCGGATTTTCATTAGATGCAGATAATTGTGGCCAGATACAGCAGGTTGATATATTTTAATTCTCTATGGCTAATTTAGAGCGTTGCATCAGTCTCTGTTGTTCCGTTCTGTCAGGTTATGACAATTAAAGGCAATCTTACAAGGTGGATTAAATTCAGATGACTGCTCTGGCCAGAGGATTCCTCTAATCCCCTATTAAGACCCCTGAAAGAAAAGCTTGTCTTAACAAGGGATTTTCTGCCTCAGGCTCTTAAGATACTTAAACATAAGTTAAACGTTCAAGACTTTCAGTGGAAAATGGGCTATGACAAAAAATACAGACATACTGTAAATACAACAAACCAACTGCAATGACCCATCCAGAATGTTCTGGGAACATTTGTTTTCGTTATATATATATATACATATATATATATAAAAAAAAAGCTAAAATGAGAACCATGCACTGATGTTAGGACATGTTCTGTGTTGGTATAAATGAGCAGTGGGGATCATCTGTCTTCTGTATTACTCCAAGATCAGTACAATACCTCTCCATCACAAGCAAAACAAGCTAACAGTCTATAATGCCAACTGCATGTCTGCAAGAATTCATTACTTGTTAAACAAAATGATAGATTTATTCCAACCTGGGACATGTCCAGATCCCACTCCCATTTCTCTCACCTCTACTTTCCTGTCTACAATCCTCTTTCCTGTAAAATAACAAAGGCAAAATGTCCAAAAAATAACAAAACAAAAAAAAACACAAATCAGAATATGATCAAAATGTTCAGTAAAAATTATTGACAAACAAACGCGGCAGCTAAACATGGATACGAGGATGACCAATAATTTGTTATAAAATTTAAAACCACGTGCCGAGAAAAATGGACTGAACGAACATATCTCTCCTGTTAGATGTGTAATAATTACAAAATTTCAAAGTCATTTCATTGCTATTGCTTTGCTAATATATCCTGTAATTGCACAAATATGCACTTAACACTTCATTTGTTGTGTCCAGATTTCCATAAAACACAGACACACACACTTATGTATAGACCACTGTGTGGTTCTTTTTTATCCCTTTGAAGCTTGGCAGAAGAAATCAGCCTCATTGTGTTGGATTCCCTGCATGGAAAACAGAAGCTCAGGCATCCTGCCTAAAATCTCCTTTTGTGTTTGATTGATTTTTATTTATGGGAGAATTAGTGCCCATCATCTAGCAGTACTGATTATATTCTTGAAATGAATGGCTAAATGTAGTGTTCAGTTAGTGTTGTTTCAGTCTATAGTTTTTTTACATGCATACAAAAAAAAATACCATCATGAAATAAAATGAGTGTCAACACATCAAAACATTAATAAATCAAGACTGTCTCAGATAGACATATTGCATAAGAAATCACCCACACATGCATGTCTAGTCTGGCACTTCAGTACATTTGCATTCTATCGTAAACGACAAGACATTTGAAACTTCAAACAACAAGCGTCATATGCTACACAGACAAAAAGGACACTTTGAAGCTAGCTGGAGTCGTTGTACTGTTTGAAGGCAGTCTGTACACAAGGGAGGAAGGAAAGGGACAGAGAGAGATAGAAGGGAAGAAAAGAGGAACTGGCCCTTCACAGAGGTCACCTGGGAGCCAGGAGCATCAGCAGGGGCTCAATACTTCCTGAAGAAGAACGTGTTGTTTGGCCTTCAGAGATATCACAGTCCTCAGCTCACAGTGACACAAGAGGCTGCTCTCACAAAGGAGATTCTCTCTTCTGTCTAGAACGGGGAAAGAAAAAAAAAGAAAAAATAAATAAATAAAAGAAATAAAAAGTGTTCATGCCACAGAGAAAGCAAGTTGAGCGTGAAATTATGCTCTGTGCAATCAGATAAACAAACAAACAAACAAACATGTTTAACCTTTTCTTGATTCATATTCATTACTAGAGCATTGGACATTGGATCAAAATCGATATTTAATGTTTTTAAAATATAAAAAGTATAGTATACACAGATAAGTCAAAACATTATGAGCAGTCATAGAAGAACTACAATGTCTCCAAGACGCTTCAAGAAACCTACCTACACAGTTACAGTACTGTACTTCAAATATAATGTCAAAAATAGATTTTATTTATCAATTATCTTCTATTAACTAAATTAAATCAACAAATGGTGTGACCACCCTTTGTGTTTAAAACAGCTTTTGTCCTAATTACACTTGAACATAGTTTTTCAGGTAGCTTTGCAGGTAGGTCTCTTGAAGCATCTGGGAGACGTTGCCACAGTTCTTCTAGATTTAGTCTGTCTCAGTTTTTTTCAGTTTCTTCATAATTCCAGATGGACTGTATGATGATCTGTGATCAGATCACTGGCTGTTGTCAGACTCCTTATGCAAACAAAAATCTCACTGGAATATTACAATTAATGGCAAAAGGAATGTTTGGAAATGTAAACTGATATTTCCTGCTGACACACGACAGCAAATGATAGAAATAACTGGCTTAAAACCATTTTTTTATTTGGTGAAAATACTAATGGTCTGAGACTTTTGCACAGTACTGTCTTATTGAAGGAATGACTTGATCCAAACTTTTTTGGACTTTTTTTCCCTTACATTTTATATGAATGTAATTACTTCGCTAATTTAAGTCACAATTAAATCATTATGCTCCATTACAATGCTACTCAATTTGGGATAACTTTATGATCCTTCTACCAAACAAAGCCTTGCATATAATAAATCCATTTGGATTGCTGAATGGCCTTATGTAATGTGTGCTTGCTCAAACAGAAAGCCATTTCAAAGTCAAAAGCTTACGCTTCATGTCAATGTGAGTCTCACCTCAGAGAGGTAAATACATTTTAAACTGCTAAACTTTGCCAAATGAATTCAGATAAGGACTAACGTCTAAAGTCATTAAGATATGTACAATGCTAAATGGAACTCATGTGCTGTGAAACTAAAATATTATGCAGACACACTTGACAGTAGCTATATGGGTGTCAACATTAGAAACTTCATGGCCTCACAGGCTAATCAAAGCTAATTCATTTACTGTCAAACTCACTACAGCAGTTAGTACATCAATGTCTCATTCAAGACAGGAAGAGAGAGAGATGAAACTTGGGGAGGGGGCATGAGAAAAAAAAAAAGATCATCAGAATGATGCCATGCATTTAAAAGTGGCTACAGATCTCTTAAAAAGTATTAAAAAGTAAAATGTGGATGAGAAAATAGACAATAAAATTCAAATGAAATAAGAATAGAATAAGACAGACATCAATGAGATAAGTAATGCAAAATACAGAAGAAATTATGTGAGATAAGGCAGTGATTGTTGGAAAACTCTGCAATGTGAAAACATCCACTTCTCCTGTTCACTACTACTACCGAACGGGTCAAAATTGTGGAAATTAATGGAAACTCCCTCATCGTGGTGAAATCACCACCATTTGGTCATACCCAAATTTAAAGGTACGTGAAATGATGTGAAGATCAGTTGAGTTGCATCTCTGTGTGTGACCATCGTTACACTTTCAATATTTACAGAGCAATGCTCTGAAGAGAAGGTGACTACTAGTAGAACAGCAGTTAATAGTATGATATGAGCTAAATGAAATTCAGCTTTGCCGAATAGATTACATTTTAAAATATGTTAAAATAGAAATCAGTTGTTTTAAATCGTAATAATGTTTCACAATATTACTGTTTTTAATTGTATTTTTGATCAAATAAATGCAGCCCTGGTGAGCATAAGAGATTTCTTTCAAAAACATAAAAACATTTTAACGACCTCAAACCTTTGAACGGTAGTTCAAAATGCTGTTTCATATGCCTTAAAGGTGCAATAGGTGATTGTCTTCAGAAAAAAAATTTGTTAACAAACATCAACAACCTGATCTTCCTTCATGGTATTGTAGTACTTTTACTAACTGTACTATAAAGTTCTGAGTACTATAAACATGATGTAGCCCAGTGGTTCCCAATTCCAGTCCTCGCGCAAGGGATTGTAATGTTGTCTCTGGTGTTCTGGTCTGTGAGCGTAAATGCGTTCAGGGGTCGTGGCCTTGGACGGCGATTGCAGGGAGGGTGGGACATTCGCTTTCAGTGCTATCAGGCTAAAGTTAGCATTTTCCAAGATCTCCTACTGGACCTTTAACCCAGAAACTGGGGCATGAATTTAGAGTAAAAATCTAAACTGCAGAGAAAGAGACTTTGCTTCTGTCACAGTCTTCAGCTGGTGTGCCTAGGATGGCCACCAGAGGACACTGTTTGTGTAAGCACATGGCTTGTGTCGTTTGTTTGGTACCATGTGCTTTCTCCTGTCGATTGTCTGACCCCGCCCATCTTGTTACCTCATTATTGTTTCAGTTATTCCACCTGTGTCTCCCTCATTACCTGCCCTACTTAGTCTCCCTGCGTTTGCAGTCCTGTGCTGTTTCGTTATTTGTTGTATGTGGTTGGATGTGTCTGTGTGCTCCTTGTTCTGGCCTTCCTGCCTGTTTTTTCCCTCGGGGTATCTTTTGTTAGTTTTGTTTATTTTTGTTATTAATAAAGAGCCCATTACTGCATCTTTGAGTCCTCGCCTCATCTCTCAACACGGACCGTGACAGCTTCTGCATTCCAAAAGACCACAGCACACCACTAACATACAATCACAACAAGGTCAAGGACTCTGCGGTTAATACCGTAAATGTCTTTTGTATTTGGTGCAGTTACTGAAAGCTGTCATGGTGGTGTTTTCGCTCCAGAATGCTCTTGATGACAGATTGAGACACTTAACACTATATCAGCTGTACCATCCAAAGCGAAAGCACTCACTGACATATGGTCACCATTCACCAAGACCCCACACCATGAATAAATCAGCTGCTGAAGCTATGAAAGCAAACACACTTGGTGAGGTCAAAGAGTCTGAAGACATTAAAGCACCATATAACGACCCTGCTGACCTGATGCAGATGAATGAAATCAAAACAAAATTATTAAGGAAATAATGTGCACTCTGACTATACAGTAATTTAAACATAACTGTTATTATGGCATGTATAATTATTCAAAACGTTGATGAAAAACATGTCAAGAGAAAATGAAACCTTGACTCACAGAAAACACACACATACATGACAATGGCAGCATGCAGTTTTTCAATGCATAAAAAGACCTCTAAGGAATAATAAGAAAAAAGGAGCTGGCTTGTGTACTTCATTTCATTCAGCACCACTTAGAGTCATTAGCACGGCTTCTAAACTCTTACTGAGCGTAATTAATGAGGCCGAAGCCAGTGTGTGAATGGCGACGCTCTCAGCTTGACGTTCGCTCCTTCCCTGCAGCAGAGGAGCCCATGTCTGTCTCTATTTACACGAGCAAAATGCTAAATTCTAATTAGCTGACAGAGATAATTAGTATATTAAATCATGACGCTTTTTTCGCTCTCTGACTCTTTCAACTGCATTTGCAGTAAACACATAAGTCTTTTAATCATGACAGACGTGAAAGGCCAAAAATAAATAAATAAATGATTATATAAACACGCTATTGACTTCCAAAGCTCTGAAAGTCAGCGTGATGGTCGTCCCTCTCACTACTGCGAACAGCTGGAACGCCGATGTCAGCACAGTGTGAGCCACAAGAGAGATTGCGCTTTAACTGAACACCTGTATTTTGAATATGCATGCCATTCTGTTTTTTATTCATGTATTTTATTTGTTTTCATTTCAAAGTTAGAGAGTTTGCAAATATGCCTGTTTTTATTCTGCTAGTGTGACCCTGTTTGAAACGGATTGGGGTTTATCATTATATTTGCTTTTAATCATGATTTAGTTCTAAATGCACTGTACTGGCAAGTTGCTCCACTGATAAAGGCTACTCATTATCCAATTATTGTCATATGCTTGTGGTAAATCATGCACGCCCTCCTATAACTGCAAAAATGAAACTTTTGGAAAAATCCTACAAATCCCAAGCACTAAATCACTGAATCCTTTCAAAAGATATTTATATAAAAATGATGCACCATATTTTTTATTGGCTGATATTACAGATTTTTAAATTTAGAGGTATCAGTTCATATTGGATATATATCCAATATCAGCAAATATTGGATATTTAATAGTGTATTTTCCCTATTTTTGCATTTAGATCATATTGCCATCTTTAAAAACAGTTAATTTAATAACAATGTTAAATGTAATCTTAAGCAAGTCTGAACATGTATTTAATTTTTCTCATGCTGTACACTGAAAAAAAAATTGGATTTGAAACAATTTTCAACCAGAAATTGCTAGTAAATTTTTACAAATAATTACAAAGAAACACATTAAATTCTGAGGTAGAAAGAAAGTGTACATTATAATATTATGATGCCTAATCTAATTTAACAATTTTTAAACATTTAATGTTCAAGGGGTCTCCAAACTTGGTCCTGGAGGGCCGGTGTCCTGCAGAGTTTAGCTCCAACTTGCCTCAACACACCACCCTGGACGGTTCTGAAACCTTGATTAGCTGCTTCAGGTGTGTTTAATTAGGGTTGGAGCTAAACTCTGCAGGACACCGACCCTCCAGGACCGAGTTTGGACCGCCCTGTCATAAACAATTAAAATAATATATTATTTAAAGAAATAAAATATTATCTTACATAAAAAAAAAAAGATTCAAAACCTAGTTCCCTTTAAACCTTATGGCACCACACTTTAACACCAACAAACAAGCTTACGTTTAGGTCTAACTCAGATATTCTCTTATAAATTAAAAAGTAATGCGTTACTTTACTAGTTACTTGAAAAAAGTTATTTGATTACGTAACTTGCGTTACTTGTAATATATTACCCCCAACACTGTAGGTCATATTGTGCCATACAGAGACGGTAAACGTAGGGCATGCGCTGTCAGAATGACACCAAAAAACACCATACAGTTCTGTCCCAGAACACCCTGCACCCATGATAAAAGCATAGCAAGTATCTGCTCTAATGATCCTGTCACCAAAGGAACAAGCAGGGAACATTCGCCAGTTCTTCATGGTGTCAGTGGGTTTTATGATAAAGGAACAGAATAGCAAACACGATAGCATATGGAGACAGTCTCATTTAATTAACATCTTAACATGGCTACAGACCGTTATGTGCCCAAGCTTCATTTATCTCAATCCTTGATCAGAGATCAAGGCAAATATGACTTTGGTATCCCAAAAGGCATTGGCTAGAAAGAGATACGACACATGAAAGCTATAAGCTGACTTGTTAGGGATGCATATCTCAGGAGAAGAAGAAACCAGGTTAACCATATATCAGATCGTGAAGCATTAGCTCCCCAGACTAAACACGGAGGCGGCTGTGAGCCATTCATCAGATGTCACAAGTTACAACTTGCAAACAAATAAATGACGAGTTTTGAGCTTCAGCAGTTTCAGGGAAATAAACAACAGAATCTTCAAAAGGGGGTCCGTAACTCCTAGGGGGTCCACAGCAGTACTACAGGGGGTCCGCCAGATACAGTTTGATCTCAAACTAATTTTTGTGAATATATATATATATATATATATATATATATATATATGCATACAGTACATGTAATTATTAATTTAATGGCGTTGCAATGTAAGCATCATAAGCAAATATATTAAAATATAGTAATAAGCTACATGTAGTTGTAGGCTTAAAATGCAAAAATGTGCTAATTTCAAAAATATGCTCATATCCTTTTATGCTCATAGGGGTTCTTGGCCTAAAAAAAAGACCCCTGAATGAGACTTTTCTCATTTATTTCAGTGTAATCAGCATGGCACTGCTGTAGTTTTAAAGGGTGTCTCTGACGAATCTTAAAAAGACAGAAAAATCCTATGACCCTGAAACTGTGCAACAACATGCAAAATATTTAAAATAACGGCATTCCCATTACAATCAATAAAGCACATCTCACGTTCACCAATTCCAAGATCCAAAATCAAAAACTCCTGCACCAGCTAATCAAGGTATTTGAGCTCAATAGAAATTGTACAAGCAGGTGTGTTAAAGCAGAGCTGGAATGTCCAGGAACATAATTCATAACCCCAGGCATTCCTCATTATACAGCATGGTTTGAAGTATGTGAATTAACTTATTGGCTACGTTCCTTAAGTCCACTGGAGACTGAATGACATCTTCCTACCAGAAACTTTACTGCAACAGTTTGCGGAGGGTCTTTTCCACTCCAGATTTACAAAGGCCCTGTACACAAAATGAATATATTCTCTAAAATTAGCTGTATTTGACTATATGATCTCGGTATATTGACCCCCATGACGCAAACCATTCTGTGTAAAATAACAGCTTTTAAACACTGGCTTTTGAAAAGTGTCTATCTATGATGTTTATTCAAACAATCTGTATGAGTTAGTTTATTTAATATTTCGATTAAACTTAAACTTTCTTTCTTTATTTCGATTAAACTTATTCTTTGAGTTAGTTAACTTAAAAAATTGAGTTAGTTTACTTAAATGTGTTTAGGTAACTGGTTTCCACAAATGTTTTGAGTATTCTGAACTTATCTGGTTTTACAGTGTAGTTGCAATGACATCAGTTTCATTATATGCTATATTTATGGCTCATTTCTAAAGCTCTGTCAGCACAGAACTATACGCATCTCTAAATACCTCGGCATTCATAGCAAACTCACAGCACATCTGCTGAAATCCATATTTAGCTTTACTGAAGTAATAAAAAATGAGCAAACAAATATGTGAAAAACAACTGCATGAAACAAAGCAGAAACGAATCAAGGGGGATTTGATCAAAGTTCTGACTTGCATATTGAATCAAGTATTTTCCAGAGAACACCCAAGACCAGGATGTACCATCCCAGACCTTGATTTTAGGACAGTTTGACAAGGCAGGGCTTTTACACGTATTGCCCTCCATGCTCAGTCTCCCGAAGATCTGGGTAAAGTAATTTATTTCAAATTTAAAACAACTCCTTCAAACAGTGCTGAAATGAAAATCCCCGGCTCCTCAGGTCCTTAACCCTGTCTGTTTTGTTCCGCTCAATTGAGGTGAGCCACTCTTCATCTCTTCAGTACATGCATACTGGGCATTAGCATAAAAAGGGACCACAGCACCCCTTAATTTCTACATTATGTGAAAAGAAATGGTGAGAAATTCCCATCAACAGTGCTTCCTGTTGTCTAATGAATAATCAAGTGCACTCTTAAAGGGAAATAAAATGCTTTTCTGGCCTGTTGCCCTCCTGTTGGAATACAATAACAGTGATGATTGAAGGTATGTATCTACAGACTAAAATACCAACCACTTGATCATAACCTCTGCACTAGTATTATGTCGTAAGTCTAAGGACTAAAAGGTTACACCTTCAAAATAAATAAATAATACAGTAATTCACATAACTTGCATGCTGAAAGACACTTGTCCTAAACTAAAATAAAAACCAACAAAGCAAGGGGATGTATCTGAGAAATGCAAATGTGAAAGCAATTTTTTATGCGTCTTTCAATGTCAAAATGCATTTATACAAAAAACTGGATTTGTATACATGGATATGAAATGGTTTATCAGATGTACACATTTTTTATGAAAATATGAGCAACTCCAGTCGACTCAGGAAAAATTTCGCCGGAGGGAAGAGGATTAGCATGTCAGCTGCTTTAGAGGTGAGAGAGAACGACGCTTTCAGCTTGCAAGTTATGGGAATTACGGACTCTTCACTTATATTTTTACTTCATTGTAAAGAACATAACATAATAAAAGTGTTTATGACAACACTTATGTAGTGATGTTGTCAAAACGTCACCATCATTAATTAGGTGGCCAATGAGCGACTGCCCGGTTAGGGTATATAAGTTGGTTGGTTCTGCCTCTTGGAGTGCGTCATGGTTGAAAGCCCGCCCCTTCCCTCCTGTTATGGCCTTCCATGTGTGTTGTTAGGCTGCTGAGATATACTGGTGAGATTGTATTCAGCGGAGATTCACGCCTCTTGCTCTTTTCATGTGGAACGTATTTGCGTGCCCTTATTTGGGTTATTTTCCCCGGTATTCCGGGGTGGCGTAGTCACTACAACTGGGGCCGCCTTGCTACACTTACAAGGATTTTACAGCTAATTGAACTAATGAACTACAACTAACTAAACTGTTACACCTTTTGTAGTGTTTTAAAGGAATAATTCACCCAGAAATGAAAATTTGCTGAAAATTTCCTCAGATTGATCAGTGGATTATTGTGATGTTTTTATCAGATTTTTGGACTCTCATTCTGATGGCACCCATTCACTGCAGAGGATCCATTGGTGAGCAAGTGATGTAATGGTAAATTTCTCCAAATCTGTTACTATGAACAAAAACTCTTCTACAGTACATCTTGGATGGTCTGAGGATTACATTTTCAGCAAAATTTAATTTTTTGGTGAACTATTGCTTTAAGAAATAACAACAATTTTGAAAATAAAATGTATTTTACATAAGGTTGTATATGTACATTGTCATGCATGTAATTTGCTTTGATGCTCTAATCCCAAATTAAATGAAAGGAAAGCCATGGACAGCAAAGTCTAGACAAAAAAAAAAAACCCCGCAATGGTCGATTTCCATGACACAAATATGTGGTGATGTATGAGCAGCATGAATATTCTAGAGACTGTGCTCGTGTGTGAGCAGACACAATCCTCACGTCACATTCTGTACAGCTGCGCTCTAATTGATGCACTGTTCAACAACATGTGGCTCCATTACAAATTCATGGAGAACTGCTTTATCATACTCAGCATGTGTGATAATTGCTACATCACATTGTGCAAAGCTTGAAGTGGTATGACCCAAGGTGTTTTGAAATGGGTTCTCTCCATCTATTGAAGTTTCAAGAGGCATTTCAAACCACAAGAATGGGAGGCAGTGAGGATCCTTCAGGAAATTGCACCCAGACTCTGAAGAGATGTTATATGCGATGCATACTCTAAAATTCTACTCACACACTCCAGATTTCATGGTTTAATCTAAAAGACAGCACAAAGCAGACCTCAACAATAAAGATTTTTTTCTGCAGACCAGTAGTTCACATTTTTACATGGTGAAATTTGCACTGGCCTGAAAGGAAGGGAAAATGCTTTAATTTTATTTATTTATTTAGGCTACTATAAAAGCTACATACACAGGTTTTTTTTGTTGTTGTTGCTGTTTTGTTTCTTTACAAAACAAATGCACAACAAACTTTTAAAATCTAAAGTTGCCATCAAATGAAAACTCACCCCACCTATTTTCTCAATTTCTCAACGAACAAGAGATTGAACCAAATCCCTGCCTTGTATTTTTTTTCTCAGTAACCTGTTTCCCTTTGGATGTGTCACAATAGGAAAAAAGATCTGATATAACTTTAAATAATTATAAGGGCTTATATTTTGCATAATCATAACCTCTAAAGTCCAACTGCAGGATGCCTAAAGTTGATCTAAATAACTACATTTGGTACAATGACAAATAAAACTGAGCAAACCCAACAAAACAAGGTAAGTATTAAGTAGTGAATTTTTGAATATTTATGAGTAATGTAAACTTATTTAATTTGAATCCACTAATATTAGCTAGCAATAATGCACCTACATGTGCTAACATAAGGCTCTGCTCTTGCCCGCACAATGGAAACTGGTTCTTGATCAGGAAATACGCTTATATTTTTTGTTAGTTTTTTTGTGGGAAAAAAAAAATCCCCAAAAATGCTGATTCCTAGCGTTCGTCTTCACTTTATAGATGTGAATGTCATATCCTATCTGCCGAGGTGGGAAGTAAAATAAGACAGGAGCACTGTTTATTCGGCATTCTGCTGCCCTGGCACCTGTGGGAAAAGCAATCTGGCATCTCTCCATCACCACCTCTCCCCTCCTGTCCCGGGTGTAAAAAGGTGTTGTCCACTAGTTGAACCTTGCCCACAGCACACAGTCAGAGGTGAAGTGACAGATGGAAAAAAGCTGTTTATTTGGCTTGTGCTCAGTTTTTGAACTGACAGGTAAAACCTGGCCCTGCTTCCCTGCTCCTGACAGATGTGGCCATTAGTTCTAACACACTAGCATACCAACCAGTTTAGAGTGGCAACATCTCACTGACTGAGGAGTGAGGAAGCTCTGATTGGAGTCAGATTCAGAGAGCTAAACTCTGCCACTGACAACAACAGGAAAAAGCTCTAGACTTTCACTGAAACCAATGATTATGATAATTTCGCTGTCCTTTTCAGACCTAATGAATCAATAAATGGAGGCAACATTCTTCTGGAAGGGAGCAGTAAAGAATTGTAGTTCCAAATGCATCTCAGTTCAAACAATGTCTTAAAGGGACAGTTCAACCAAAAATTTAAATTCTTTCATTATTTATTCAACGTATGTTGTTCCAAACACCTTTGTTGTTATTTTAATAGATGATCTATTAAATAGACAATATATTATTACAGTCTAAAATAACTCATTTCTATTTTAATATATTTCAAAATGTAATTTATTCATGTGATGGCAAATCTGAATTTTCAGCAGTCATTACGCCAGTCTTCAGCATCACATGATCCTTCAGAAATCATTCTAATATGCTGTTTTGGTGCTCAAGAAACATTTCTTATTATTATCAATGTTGAAAACAGTTGTAGTGATTATTTACCAAACACAAACAAATGCACACATTGTGTTATGATAAATCATCTGGAACCCAAGTTGTACAATAAACATTTTATTTTCTGGAACTAAAATTAGGGCTGTGCAAATAATCGAATGCGATTTTCATGTGCATCTCGTCAGTAAAGCTGGTTCTGTGATTAGTAGTAAATCTCCAGCACGTACTTTCAAATGTAGCGGCATTTACTACACAGAGCCGTAGATCATTGACAAGCTACGCAATATCGCATTCAAAATCGCAGGTGATTCATTGCTGATTATGAACACGATATTGCGTAGCTTGGGTGTGATCTACGGCTCTGTGTGGTAAATGCCGCTCCATCTGAAAGCACGTGCTGGAGATTTACTACTAATCACAGAACCGGCTTTACTGACGAGATGCACATGAAAATCGCATTTGATTATTTGCACAGCCCTAACTAAAATGTTTTAGAGCAAAATACTTTAGTGGCAAAAATATTGCTCTTCTGTAAAATAAAACTTAATCACAAATTACTTTATAGTGATATCAGATATGTGAGTGATTCATTCTTTTCCATATTTAAAAAAAATCCTCATCTAGTAATCACAATCTACTAGACAATTATGGAAATTCACTGGTCAAAAAGTGTGGGGACCCTGTTATTCAAATTCACATGTTTCAGCTAAAATAATAATAATAATAATAATAATAATTGTACTGTATAAGCAGTCATACTTGCAGATGGTAACACCATTTCTAAATATACTTACAAAACAAATCACCCTGTGGGTATGAAAATGTATGTCTCAGACTGAGCAAACTTAGACTAAACCAAAACCTAACAATGGGAATGAGTGATTCAGTGATTCACATAGATGGTCCACGTCAGTGACACAGCACCAGTGGTTGGCAAAAAGCATTATGCTGACATTTTATGGTTCAGAGCTCAGGGCACCTGCTTCCTACAGAGGTTTCTTCAAGGCATGTTTGTACACAAAATGACCAAAAAGTCTTAAAGACCACTGGGTGAATCATGAGGTTTAAGAGATCTGTGCCTCCAGGATAATGCAAACTGCTGCTAAACACAGTCTCAGACACATCACACACCAAACATGCTCTACTTTCAAACCACACTGTCCTCCAATGCAAGTAATGCACCATTTTCCAACAAAAAAAAACCCCAAAACATTTATTTAAATAGAAAAGCTTTTACATTTTGTCTAATAGTCTAAAAACTCTGTTTTCACAATTGATTTAGTTAATAAACAGAACTTAAATTCAACTCATTCCCACTAAATGCACATATAAACTACCGTACATCAACAATTTACAAAGAGAATAACATGAAATGACCACATTCTTTCAGCACCAAACAACTTACCACTGAGGTTCAAGTCCAATAATACTGTTTCTTGACCCAGAGAGCTATTTAATGCTGTAAAAGATAATGATTCTGTTTTTAGAAACAGACCAGACTAATTTCACAATGGATTCCAAGATTTTCTATTTCACCACACATTTGTTCAAATCTTTGTGGAAGTTAACGCTGGATCCTGCTGTGAGGAAAATGACCTCCTTTGACCAAATATAATAACCTGTCAAAAAAGGACTACTTGCACAAGTATTAGAAAAGGTCAATGAGAAATTTAAATAACAGGAAGTAACATTTCTTCTTCATGTCAAATTTAACTGCCCAAATGTCCCAGTGCTCCCCCTTGTGTCAGTTGTGCACACACACACACACACGTTTATTAAATATAAAAATATGAAGTATATATGCATCTAAAACGCAAAAGTAAGATAAGTTATTTTTATATTGGCGAATATATATATATATATATATATATATATATATATACACATTCAGTAAAACCTGAGGTATATGGTAAAATATAAATGATAAATTATTAAATAAATTATTTTTCCAGAACACAAAGCTACTTTTGAATGGCTGTCAATGGAGAAAGATGCTTTTTATCTACCAGCAACCGGAACGTGCTAACTAGCTAAATCTTGACCCCTTGATTTCAACTAGGGATGCACCCGGTATCGGGCCCGATACTGGCCTCCTGTACTCGTACTCCTACTCGTTAAAATGCCCCGATACCAAACGCCGATACCACACAGCATGTGATAAGCGCCATATTCAAACAAAGAAACACTGACAACAGACAGCAGACAGGAGTTATGGATGTCTACTACGAAGTATATGTATGCAATGAATATAACGTTAAACATTCAGTATTAACGCCTGTATAGCTGAAGTGCGCGAGCTGAT
>NW_015641038.1:1294048-1309272 GCF_001515625.1 Sinocyclocheilus rhinocerous | reverse complement strand
TACCCTTTTGGTTTTTTACCCAATTTTTTAAAAAATGTACAAATGCAATAAAAATATCGGTATCGGCATCGGTATCGGCAAGTACCAAAAATAAAAGTATCAGTATCGGGCGAGTACTGGAAAAAGTGGTATAGGTGCATCCCTAATTTCAACACAATTGCAATGATAAAGTTTGTCACTAGGTGACATCCATGTTGATTACCCAATCAAATCAGACCTAACACCATTGAGTCTTAATGCAGCACAGACAATGTGGCTCACAATGCACCAACCGTAAAAGGATAAGGAAAAATAGTCTTTTGGTTCTTTACACCAGTGTCATTTCCATATCTGTGCAGTTTAGGTCTATAGAGGAGTCATTACCACCAAATGAGCAGCGTTTGCATACCAAGAATGGCTTAATGTGCTTGTTTTTATGCAGTCCACTATCATTTCCTGTAATTGAAGACAAGCGTGCCATTTTCTTCTCATTTACAAGATAATTTGATGGGAGGCAAATGTTATCATTTCAGAAGGGGCGTATCGTATCTGTTTGCTTTTGCGCAATTTTCCTGTATGGCCCGTCGCTTACTGCGACACAGAGACCTTGCACAATAAAAGAAATGTAAATGAAAAGAAAAGAAAAGTAAAAGATTTAATCTGCCAGTACGCCCGGCTATGTATCTCTAATTACCTTGGAAATCAAGTCAATATGGAATTAGTATGCAAATAGCCACATAGGATGAGACGCCACTTACACTGGCCTGATCAAAAGCTGGTTGTGCTGTGAAAGTAATTCACATTGAAATGCATATGCAAGAGGTAATCAAGGGCTACTACACCAGCATAAAGCATCGAGAGCAACAATTACAAGCACAGAAGGCTGACGAGGTCTAATTCGACAAAGCAATTGCTACAAGTTTCCTTAATTAACAATCACAAACAAGACACAGAACAGTGAGAAAAATTGATTTCTAAAGAGGTATTTGAATAGTGATTGTGAATGGGTCGAGGAGGCATCTTATGTTTGAATTTGTAAGAAAGATGTCAATGACCCAAGACGAAGCGGTTCAGGGCCGTTCAGTCTAGCCCGTGTGTTTCCATCCATTTCGAGATTGAAACATTCTGGATCCATTACTCAACGCCAGAGCCAGTGCTCAGTTCATTTCTGTCTTGTGTCTTTGACTGGATATAATGACTCTGAAATCTCAACACGATAAGAAAGAAGAATGTGGCCACCTCAACTCAGGAGAGAGTGTATGGGGAATTGTTAAGACCGTGATTATTGGTGTGTGTGTTCCTGGCACCACTTTCTTTTCTTTTTTATTTCCTCTGTTGTCTAGGTTTAGACACAATGTCTCATTAACACAATATACCATACCAACACAAGCTGTGATAACACCCTCACTTAATTTAACCAAACACTGAATAATTTGACTGCTTTGCATCTGTTGTATGCTAAATGACACCACAGGAAACATTATGGACAGTGAAATACGCAAAAAAGAAATAAAAAAAACTTGTATACAAATTATACAAAATTATACAAAAGCATTAATGTATGTTTGTTTATAAAATTCACATTGTTCCATAGTAAGTACTTACATAATAATACATTAGTAATACATACTTCCATAGTAAGTGTCTCACCATAATCCAGATTTTCTTTTAATAGAATAAAGTCAAATAAAATAAAAAAGAGGCAAATCTTTTTTTTTTTTTTGGTGATCAACATTATGCCACAAATGCTGTCAACTGAGACTAACTTGTAACTGAACCTGGAAAACTAACCTGGTAAAATGAATGATTCGGAAGTATGCAAGAAAATGAGATATGACAGACAGGCTCCTCACATCCAATAATGTGAGGTCTCAGAAGTTGACCAAAAACACAGTTAAATGACCAATACAGATAACCTTTGACCTGTGGTCACTAACGCTCACCATAATCCCCTGAGCTACTATGGAAACAGGTCATCGGATTGTGGCTCACTCAATGCCAGACATCCTGGTACTAAGGGCTGACGGCAACACACGCCATGACGGCAACACACGCCAACAGCAAACTGTGATGGTGATGATGATAATGTAACTGTGCAGTATTCCTATAACCTTGTTACTTCTTCCTACATTCATGGTGATATTCTATTTGAACCCTGCTTTCCATTGACTGTGTGCACATATTTGTTGATGTAAGAGGACATGCTTCATACTGTCTCGCTCTCTAAGAGTAAAAAGCATGTAATGTTTCATGGGCTGGAAAGCAGACACAGACTTCAAAAAAGCCACCTGGGTGTTTGTTGACCTACATAGGTACCATATGGTAGTTTTCATACGGTAAATCATAAATGCAGAACCATGATGCAATATAGATCAATTTATAGACTTGTGCTGAGAGCATTTTATCTTTTCCAATCTAAAACATCACATCCCCACATCTACTTATTTACTGCTAGTTTGGAATTAAATGAGATGACAGAATTTTACCATAAATGATCTGCAAAAAGTTTGACTAATTTTTAGCATGTACTTTTTTCTTTTACTTAATAATGCAACGTCATTTTCAAAAATATATTTAGATTTTTACCTATCTGAGGGGGCAGTTTATAATTGTAAGCCATTAGTGGTCTGTTGTAAAATGGTCTGACAAACCATCCTGTGCTGTTACTTGTTTAGAAATGGACCCAATTAGAGGGCACTGTTATGACAAGTGATGTTGCCTGAAGTGTATATTATTAGTCTAGGCACACAGCAATAAATTCACACATTATTATACACCAGACTGTTAATTATACAGAAATAAATAATGTGCATTCACAAGTCTCCACATTTACTGAAAAACGAAGAAGTGCTGCACATCAATAACGTTGTAGTTGAGAAGAGCTCCTCGGAAATGATGCAAGGAGGTTGTCATCAGTTCACTGCACATCAGTCAGTATATCTGTTTGGTCCGTCTTGTTTTCTGCTTAATGCTGCAGTATAATTTTTTATAATGAGACAAGCATGTGACAAGTAATGTGTGTTTTCATTATTTCAAAGTTATATAAACTGTGCAAACATCTGGATTTTGCAGGACTTCACATGACTTGTGATCATTGGTGGGAATTAAAATATACTTTTATAAAAATTATATATAATTTTATATAAAAAAAAAAACACCTTTAAATACTTTAATATGATTACTATAGCTTAATTTCTTAAAACAATTGTTACAAAGACTAATATACCACAATGATACAAAAAGCACAAAATAAAATGTTATTTTATATACTGTAGGTGATCATTTTTGGGTGAACTATGCCTTTAAGATACAGGAAACTGAGAAAGACAAAGAAACTGTGAGGATGGTCACAGAGGAAAAGTGAGAAATGGAGTTAGAGAGGAGATAGCCCAAGTGTGTCTTGATATAGATCAAAATAATAGTACAACAAGATGTCTCACACATGCTCTTTTTTCTGCAAGGTGTGTTACAAGTACAGCTACAGTATCTCCTGTTGCTGGTAGGAGAAGACCTGTGAGGGCGACAGCTGTCAATCAAACTTTATCAGCCAGGAAGAGTTAAGTGTGTTCATGGGTTTATGTGCATACGAATGCACATGTGGGATAGATGCATAGGCAAGATTTGCTGAGGAAGAACAAAACCATAAGCCTGAAGATTTCTCCAGATGTATAACAAATTATGTTGGGTGTCAGAACAGATTTTGTTGGGGCATCATTTACGTAGACTATAAAATTGGTGATACTATACCTACAATTCCGAAAAATCCTTATTAAATCTTTGGACTTTAAGAAGGACAAAGGAACATATATGCCACAAATAATGCCCTTCTTTTCACATGACAGGTCAACTGGATAAACTGGATAGACATTTCAGGAAAATTGTGGAAATTTGTGAGTTTTTTATTTATTTATTTTTATTGACTATTCTATACAAATACATTGAATTCAAATATTTACAAGTTGGGAAGTCATAATTATGATGTCAGGTGCATTCAAATAACTTTGGTTGGGGCACGACAGCAATGTGCATTTTCTACAAAAAAATACAGCAAGATTTCTTTTTCTTTCTTTTTTCTTTTTTCTTTTAAAGTTTTTCTTTAACTCAATTAACAAAATTAACAAAATGATAAAGAATGCATATCAGGTGTGTTTTTCTTATGTTTTTACCTTATTTATGAAGGTGCCATACATTAAATCATTACATATATAATATTATAATTGTAAAATACTATTGAATGTTGTAAATGCAGCTTGTTGTATTGTAACTTTAAAAAAAAACTATTAATTACCACAAATTTACCATTAATACAAATACTGCATCCATTATGTCCGCCATGTTTTCTCAATGACATGCCCCCTACTTGGACACTATATGCTCAAAGAAAATCTAGAATTTCCAATTCATAATTATGACTTTGTGGTGGCGTTCATGTGCATTAAACATGTAAATATGATCTTTCCAACATGACTTGAATGGACAAATAGTGCTCCTTGTGGAAAGCACACACTGTACGAAGAAAAAAAAAATCTGAATAAAAACAGAAAAATCACCAGTGCATTTGCATAATTGCAACAAAATGCACAATTGCATTGGGCATAATGCATAATTCAAAATACATGTAAAACACCTCTGGAAAAAAATAGATTAACAAGGTTGCCTCACACAACAGCTTTTACACGTGTTGTAGATCTCGTTCCGTGTGAATCAAGGATACTGTAGGTACATGCACTTTCTGACTTTCAAAGTCTAAACAATTCAAAATTAAAACAACTGGCTTACTGACAGTTTATGAGTTGGAATTTATTTTACCACATTCCACAGGAGACTGAATAAAAATTTGAATTGAAATGACAAGGATTCATATAATTAAATAGAATGAAAAAATATACTACTACTACTACAACTAATAACTTTCAGTTTTTCTTTTTTAATAAATTTGCAAAAATGTCAACAATTCTGTGTTTTTCTGTCAATATGGGGTGCTGTGTGTACATTAATGAGGAAAAAAAATTAACTTAAATGATTTTAGCAAATGGCTGCAATATAACAAAGAGTGAAAAATTTAAGGGGGTCTGAATACTTTCCGTACCCACTGTACACTGCTGTTCAAAAGTTTGTGATCAGTAAGATTTTTAATGTATTTTTCTTATGCTCATCAAGGCTGCATTTGATGGGAAAAAAAACAGTAATATTGTGAAATATGTATACAATTTAAAATAACTGTTTTCTATATGAATCTATTTTAAAATGTAATTTATTCCTGTGATGCAAAGCTGAGTTGGAATTTATTTTACCACATTCCACAGGAGACTGAATAAAAATTTGAATTGAAATGACAAGGATTCATATAATTAAATAGAATGAAAAAATATACTACTACTACTACAACTAATAACAATAACATTCTATATCATATTATTCTATAATATATTGTCAATTAAAGTTTTGTATATACTGTACACTGCTGTTCAAAAGTTTGTGATCAGTAAGATTTTTAATGTATTTTTCTTATGCTCATCAAGGCTGCATTTGATGAAAAAAAAAACAGTAATATTGTGAAATATGTATACAATTTAAAATAACTGTTTTCTATATGAATCTATTTTAAAATGTAATTTATTCCTGTGATGCAAAGCTGAATTTTCAGCATCATTACCCCAGTCTTCAGTATCACATTATCCTTCAGAAATCAGTCTAGTATGCTGATTTATTATCAATGTTGGAAACGTCTCCTCCTTCAGGGAACGAGGGTTACATACGTAACCGAGACATTCCCTTTCAGTCAGTCAAATTCGACGTTACGTCAGTCGTGACTGACGAATTGGTATCCGTATGGAACGCCCAATCACCAATGATAGTTGGCGTGCGTGTTTCGCACATCAGTTTTTCGCTGAGGAGCCAAGACTGTGTGCCCCGCCCATAGAGGAATTTGCCAAGGAGGGGCTGTCGCGAGGAGCATTAGTTCGGGGAACCAAGTCCAACTGGGCCAGTATGGCGCTACCAAGAGTACCTGCTCCTCGTCCTCCCTGACCTTGCACAGTGTCTGTGCGGGAAGGCTCACTGGGGGAAACGCTCCAACCGGCTGAGGTGACTGAGCACCGTGTCCCTGTGTTCGCACAACTGCACTCGAGACTGGGCAAGTATGAGCCAGTCGTCGAGGTAGTTGAGAATGCGAATGCTAGCTTCCCTTAATGGAACAAGGGCTGCCTTCACGACCTTGGTGAAGACACGAGGCGACAGGGATAGCCCGAAGGGGAGGACCTTGTACTGATATGCTCGCCCTTCGAACGCAAAGCGGAGAAACGGCCTGTGTCGAGGGAGAATCAAGACATGAAAGTACGCGTCCTTGAGGTCGATCGCTGCGAACCAATCGAAAGGACGGACGCGCTAGCCAGGCCCCCAGCGACCGAACAAGCGGGACTAGGGAAACCACCGACGTACCCGCAGTGGGGCAGCGAAGTGGAACACAGGGACCCAACCCCGAAGGCAGTGCGTCCCAGAGTGGGATCTGAGTGCGCGGTGCGTCACTTACCTGGCTCCACGGCTGGGCAGAGGGAGCATGAGGAGGCATGGCATCCTCAAACTGGGTAGCCAGTGGCGGAACAGAACAAAACAGGAACAAAGGATTCTCCACCCGGCCCTCCTCTGGGGGAAGGAGTGGTGCGGTCACCACCTCCTGAAGAGCAGGATTCAAGGACTCCGGGTCGCCCGTCTCAGGGACGCCGCCTGCCCTGGCGCTTCACGGGCTTGGCAGGGGCGGAGGCGGACTGCGCCGCTTTCCTGCAGTCAGCTCCACGCTGCGGCCGTTGTGAAGGCAGCTGCTGTGGCCGAGCTGGAGCGAAGGTGGAGGCCGCAGGAGGGAGCCCTCGGCGATGAGCAGACAGAGGGGCTGCAGCCGGCGGTAGGGTGGAGACAGCAGCAGACCGCCGGGGCAGGATGTGCCGAAATGCCTCCTTCTGCTTCTGTGCGGCGGAGAACTGTTGGGCAAAGCCCTCCACCGCTGCGGGGCGGGGTGCGCGTGGCGAAACACGCACGCCAACTGTCATTGGCTTGTTTAGTTAACACTCGAAGGTGATTGGGCTCTCGGGCGAGATCCCAATTCGTCAGTCAAGACTGACGTAATGTCGAACGTGACTGACAGAAAGGGAACAGTTGTGCTGCTTATTTTATTTATTTTTTATCTTGTGATATTTTTTTCAGGATTCTTTGATGATTAAAAAGTTAAAAAGAACAGCATTTATTCAAAATAATCTTTCCTAAAAAATATACAGTACCGTTCAAAAGTTTGGAGTAAGTATATATATATATTTTTTTTTTTAATTAACTTTTTGAAATTGATACTTTTATTCAGCAAGAACATGTTAAATTGATTAAAAAAAAAAGTGATAGTAAAGACTTATATTCTTAGAATAGATTGCTATTTTGGAATAAATGCTGTTCTTTGTAACTTTTTATTATATGGAGCATTAGCATGAGAATTGAGGATGTTTATACATACACACATACATACATACATACATACATACATACATACATGTAGCATACGTACACGCATACAAACATACATACTTCAGTAGTTTCTACTTCCTTAAATTCAAATTACAATTCTACAATTGTGCATCCTCAATTCTCATGCTAATGCTCATGTCTAAATGTAGTACAATAAATGAGAGAGTAGACATTATACAGAATTTATAATTTTGCAAAGTCATAGCATTATGATTTCTCAGTATTTGTTCACTATATTGTGTTGCAAATATTCACAGAATTTAATTCATTTTCATATCCAGCACAGTCAGCCAATGAGGCATGACTTTTTGTCTGAAGGTAAAGAACCCCACTGGTCATTTATTCAGGCAAAGACAATCAACCATATAACTATTATCACATAGTCTTGAAAGATATTGATTAAAGGCTGTTGTGAGTCATCCGTCTTGATCACAGCCTGAAAATCAAATAATTCCAGGGATGAAGTTAGTGCCATATACATAATTATGTTTTAGAGACCTAATCTTATATCCTGTGAAAACTTTGAGCATCTGGAATGGCCTGTTATACCCAAATGATGTCCAAAATGTAAATATACAGCACAGAGCAGACGACACTTTGAAGCAAGAAAAGTTTGGTCATGTCATTTTTTTTTTTTTTTTTTTTGATAGAATACAAAAACATTGATTATAAACAATTACTGGCGCTATAAATGCAGAAATAAATAATTACTGTAATACTTTTCAATTGCTTATGTAAAAGCTTTTGTTGTGCCATGTTACATCAAATAAATAATCAAAATTCAAGCTCAATCATCTCTCAATTCAAAACACTCATTCTCCATTCTTTCATGAAATTACTATTTGATAATTCAGTTATTCCCCCATTCATTTTTATGTGCACTCATATTCATTTATTTTACTACTACAGATGCGTGTAGCGAGTGAAAGGGAATGAGAAATGGGTCAGGGATTTAGGCAGTGCATTTGAAAATGAATAGGAGATTGACTCTGTATAGAGAGACGAGCTCTGACCTCAACGCCTCCTGTGATAGAAACTTGGTCAAAAATATTTCAAAGGAAGAATGTTTGTGGTGTGCTCACAGTGAGGGGAAAAAATGAACATCAAACCCCAACAATTATAAAATGCTCTTTTTTGTTCCTTCTCTGGTCATGTAAGGTTAACACTTGACTTTAAGACTGTCTCACTGAGTTTGGGTGAATAATTTGAGGATTTTACATCATTCACTGTGTGTTGCAGCTTAAGGAAGTGTGCTGCAATATGAAAGAATTGTTCTAGAAGCTGTATAGTGCATACAATTTGTAGTAAGTGCTTCTTGATTGGAGTTGAACATTTTAATACTTTTTTTTTTTGTCACCGCAAGGCATATTTGTCAAATCAAAGAGATTAGCACAAAATTGAAATGATGTAGCTCTCAGCATCTGTGTGTAAAAAATAAATAAATAAATCGCCTTGTTTTCCAATCTGATGCAAGTCAATGACAAACAAGATGGAAACTAGTCTCCAGGCGTAATTGCAAGTAGGGAGCTAAAAGTAAACTTACATTAAAACAGGAACTCAGGCAAAAAATGGGTTGTTTTCTTGGTGGAATACATGTGCATTCTGACTATTCTTCCTGGAGTCAAGTTAAAAAGCTTCTGGCTAAAAACTTCAGGGAGAAAATGTCTCAGCCTACATTTATCTTACCTAGATTTTCTCAGAAAGCCACCATTCCATGCGGTATTCACTTTAAAGGTCTTTTTATTTTTATATATATTTTTATTTATTATTTTTTCCAAGGTTTTCAAAGACCTGCTGCTTGGAGCAGGGCAAGAAAAGGAGACGTGTGTAAAATAAGTCTTTTTACCTTCCCAGAATGTGTTGAAAGGCACAAAACACCAACTCTAATATAAAAAGAGCTCCACTCACTATACCATTTTTCAAACAGAATTCACAATAGTTGTATTGCAAAGATAAAATTTACTTCAGACTATTTTGAAAATTATATTACTTAGTTACAGGTCCCCTGCTCAGTGAAAGACTGTCCACCTTAAGGACAGCGGAGTAAATTAAACTGTATTTTATATTACACTCAAGTCATTTATCATAATTAGTTATCCGCTAACCGTTGTATGAGTTCAAACTCTGGCAATAACAATTCTTTCCTTAAAATAAAACATTCACTGAAAGTCCTGTCAGAGGAAGCCAAATACAGGGCAGGGATTGTGAGCCCATGGTTTTGCTGTCAGACTGAGTGGCATTGAGACGGCTGTGAGAAACCTTGATGAAACTACAATTATTCTCACGAGACATAGTTTAAGGTGAGGAATAGACACTTTAACACCAATGATTTTAACCACAGATATCTGAGCATGTCAGGGAGGGATACACAAAAAGTTGGTTATTTTTATGTATGTGACTAAATAATTTAATATTTATTAATACATTTACATTCATAATAAAATGCCATATAATAATAATAATAATAATAATAATAATAATAATAAACAATATGACAGTTTATGGGTTCAAACAATAATTTATAACCTTTTCCACAAGTATGATTGAGTAGATACAATTGATTAAGTATCCCATACTGACCAAAAGAATTTAAAATTAAACACATTTTAATTGTCAAAATTATGTATTTATTATTATTGTCATCAACAGCAACAACAACAATAATATAGTCATTGCATATGATTTCACTGTTGTAGTAGATTTATTTACTGTGTCTAATCAGAAATATCATAATTAAAATTTGTTCTGCTTAATTAATCATACCTTTAAAAGTAACCTCTATCGGTATCGTCGTGAGAAAAAAAAAAGCTTATTTTTATTATTATTATTATATTTACAAAAGGACGATGACGCATTTATGACTTAAAAAGCAGACTGTTGAGCGGTGAATTCTGTTCTTTAAAATTTTCAGAAAGTGTCTGCTAACATCTCACTTTGAGGTAAATTATTACACCGGAGAAAAATATCTCCAAACAAAAAGCACCTATAATCCTCTTTATTCGGCTCTTTAAAAGTGAGTCTTCTTCAGGGATAGTGCATTAAGCCAGGTTTGACACAGTCAGTGTACAGCTTTGCCTGTGTTTTTGCTGGCTCTGTCTGCATGAGGCTGGCCTTATGCACCCTCTGTAATTTTAGAGCTTTTCATGGACAGAGATAGTGAACAATGATGAAAAGCCACAGTGGTTTGCCTCCCTCTGCATCGCTTTCAAAGGTGCATTTTTTTTATGGGTAGTATCAGGTGTTTGAAGACAATGTGCACGTAAAGGAAGTATTGCACTTTAATTTTGTAGTCATTTTATTAGGTTCTGTCTGAATAAAAGTAATTTAAAAAATTCACAGTTAAACGGTATCTTCCTTAATCAATTAACAATGTGTTAAAGGCTCAGTTTACCATAAAGTCCACAGATTTATTCCATAGTGACACAAATGAGCTACCATCCTCCTCTATGCCATTATCTGATGGGTGAAATTAAATGTCAAATCTTCAGGGATAGTGCATTAAGCCAGGTTTGACACAGTCAGTGTACAGCTTTGCCTGTGTTTTTGCTGGCTCTGTCTGCATGAGGCTGGCCTTATGCACCCTCTGTAATTTTAGAGCTTTTCATGGACAGAGATAGTGAACAATGATGAAAAGCCACAGTGGTTTGCCTCCCTCTGCATCGCTTTCAAAGGTGCATTTTTTTTATGGGTAGTATCAGGTGTTTGAAGACAATGTGCACGTAAAGGAAGTATTGCACTTTAATTTTGTAGTCATTTTATTAGGTTCTGTCTGAATAAAAGTAATTTAAAAAATTCACAGTTAAACGGTATCTTCCTTAATCAATTAACAATGTGTTAAAGGCTCAGTTTCCATAAAGTCCACAGATTTATTCCATAGTGACACAAATGAGCTACCATCCTCCTCTATGCTATTATCTGATGGGTGAAATTAAATGTCAAAGATGTGTAATGTCACACAGAATCGCCATCACTCGTGACTCCAGACGCGGGCCAGAGTGCATGACCTCGGGGCTTTGATCAAGATAACCAAGTGTCCACTCCCCTTAACACAACAGCTTCAAAGAAAACCCATCCATTTATCAGTATTGCCATCACTAGACAGGAACAGTTTGTGGTTCGCTTTGAAAAGAGGTTCACCTTAAGGTTTTCTTCTAAACCCCTGAGCTCCAGTGATTCCTGCATTAATCGTAGCACTAAAAATACAAATATCAACAACATTTAGTTCATGGAAGGCTTTGATAAATCTAGCCCTGAGGGCCTGTTTTCGTGTTCTTTTTAAACTCAACATGAAATCAGAATAAAACCTATTTACTTTCTTAACACATGTTCATGGTCATATTGTGCATGATACAACAATATAGGGTTGCAATGATATAAAAATACTGATGCCAATAAGCGTTAACAACTTTAACATTTAGGCAATAAAAAATATAACATAACAAAGTGAATTGACACATCACAACATTATAAATGTACAGTATGAAAAATGAATAATCATTTTAGAGGGATACAGTATAGTTCACCCAAAAATACAAATTCCGTCATTAATTACTCACCCTCATGTCGTCCCAAACCCGTAAGACCTTTGTTCATCTTTTGTTCATAATTTTTCATGAAATCCGAGAGCTTTCTGACCCTGCATAGACAGCAACGCTATGTAAAATATTTTAATTTGGGTTTTGGAGATGAACGAATGTCTTTCGGGTTTGGAATCAGATACATCATCTGATACTGATAAATTAACAACAACAACAAAAACGCTAATATTAGCCAGTATGATGATATTGTTCCAATATATTGTGCATAAGAAACAATATACCACACTAATTTTTCTTGATGAATATGCTATTTTACTTGTAAATATGTCTCATTGCCAGATTAAAACATTATAAATGGGGTTGCAAACATGCTGACTTTCATAAGTCCGCTACACATGAATCACGTTTCAAATAATAACTTAATAAGATTACTGACATTTCTGCTGACAGTTTGTGATTGTTACTAGAAAACTAGTTTGGAAGGACACACACAAAAACAATCTTCTGTTTTTAATTATGATACTGGGTTGTGTTCATTAATGAGGATTGCATTAATAAGGGTCATGATAGGCAGGACCCAATCTAAAGCTCTATTCTTTCAAGGCAATGGCTCATGCACAGTTAGAAGACTCAAGATGTCATCGAACAACCTGAAAATAATTGAAGACGACGTAACTAATTAAAAATGCCACTCACAGGGCATTCCACTGATTAAATAATTACATAAAAAGATTGAGTGCCTGAAAATATTATTCATTATGCAATCTTTAAAGATAAAAGTGAGCTTCAAATTAATTTTTATCGTGTGTTGGCATGGAGAGACACTGATTGGTTGACCACAGTCATTCATGCAATTTAAATCTCAAATTTGTTATAGTATTGTTCCAATTCTTGTACAATTAATTCAGTCTATATGACCTCATAATGTTAGTTGCGTGATGACGTAGAATATCGGTAATCTATACTAATTTATTTGTCACACCTGCGGAACTAATTAAATTTTCAGTTCACTTAAACAGGCATGATTAAAAATGCTCTTAAAACTCCACAGATGTTATATATAAAGTAACAGTATATATAACAGCTTATATAACAATAAAAGTTTATGTTTACCCAATTTAATTATTGATTCCAGACAATTTTTCATTTTAATTAAACAATACAATGGGCTCATGTGTTTCTCAAATAAAAAGAAAGGATATATACGCAAAACAAACAATTAAACTCAAACAAGGACAAATATATAGATTTGATGATCCCCGGATTCAATTCCCTTGTAAAGTTTTGTTGTTTTAACAATTGGGTGACTAACATACAAATGAAATCGGATGTCTAATTTAGCAGGCAAATACACCTTTGTTTTATGCACAGAGGTTTGAATGGGGTTATTTAAATGGTGTTATGGGGTTATGTTAATACGATGCCGTGATAAGAATTTGTACCGCCGTGTTTACCCAATTTAATTATTGATTCCAGACAATTTAAAATTTTTATTAAACAATACAATGGGCTCATGTGTTTCTCAAATAAAAAGAAAGGATATATACGCAAAACAAACAATTAAACTCAAACAAGGACAAATATATAGATTTGATGATCCCCGGATTCAATTCCCTTGTAAAGTTTTGTTGTTTTAACAATTGGGTGACTAACATACAAATGAAATCGGATGTCTAATTTAGCAGGCAAATACACCTTTGTTTATGCACAGAGGTTTGAATGGGGTTATTTATATGGTGTTATGGGGTTATGTTAATACGATGCCATGATAAGAATTTGTACCGCCACTGTTCTGACTGAAGTAGGTATAAGAACAAGTGCAAAAGCATAACAAAACGTTTAAAAGATCTCCACAGAAAATTGCAAAAAGAAAAGAAAGCCTTAGGGTATTATATGTGAATGAATTAGAATCAAATCCACTTACGGCATGCATGTCATGCCCTTTAACCACAACAGAAGAAAATACAGCGGAACAACCAAAGACAAATGCTGTTTGTATAAAAGTTAACACAGGCCGGTCTGTGAACTTCCCCTTGCCTTTGTCTTTATATAGTTTTCTGGTCTTTCAAAGTAAAACATGCAAATTTATCTGACAAGTTTCATAGCATATTTTTTTAAATGTCAAACAAGGCAAGGATGAGCACATTTCATGTGGGTGGTATTTACTTGAATGAAGGAGTATGAAACCAGCTTCCATCCAAATACAATGGAAAATTATATTTTAAACTGTAACCTACGGCATGGTATAAAGTGTAGTTGCCAAATTCAGATGTTATCTTTTCCATCATCGCACAGTTTTCCTATGAAGTCATGGAGTTTCTACATTCGGTAAAATGATTCAGTGTCATTTAAAGTCTTATTTGGACATCAGATGTTTTAGATGGGGATGTAATGCATTTTTAGTATTTACACGTACTAGTCTGAAATGTTATTGCTGTCCAAATCAGAAATGCCAGTGTTTTTTCTCATACCAGCCCAAACTCCCAGCTGATCAGTGGCGGTTCTACATTGAATTACACCCTGGACATTTGAAAAACACACTTAAGAGAATCCAGTTATTTAACTATTGCAATTACAACAGGAAACACACTTTTTAAGGTGCACAATCTCCACCTCCAACATTGCCAAAAGACAATGAACACAATTCTGCACAAAATATGACAGTATAAGTTATCAGAACTTAAATAAATATACACTATATACATAAATGTGCCAAAAATATATACAATCAGATATATAAAAAATGTAACAAGAGCAGAGAGCAACAATATGAAATATTAAGAATAATATACAAATAAAATATAAAATAAATATTCTAGCACAACTCCTTCATCACACAAATGTGAAAACACACTAAAGAGAATCTAATTATTACACTATTGCACTAAGAACAGAAAACACAAACTAAAACTAAAACCAGTCAAGACTAAACCAATTCACCTTGGTGACCACATAATCGTTTTGTATTACCTATTTTTATTAGCCATTTCACACAATTCAGAAAAACAAAAATGTGCAGGAACTATAGGCCTGTATTTATAATATTATGAATGAAATGTGCGTTATTTGGAAGAAAGTCGAGGTGTGACTGACTTTAGCCCACTAATTCCATTAGAGTATTGCTCTATACAGTGGACCACCCCCCTTGTCCGTTCCATTTGGGAGAGACCCAGAGGTGAACTGTCCCCCGCGCCGCGC
>NW_015641038.1:1292332-1292608 GCF_001515625.1 Sinocyclocheilus rhinocerous | reverse complement strand
ACCTTCTCAGCAAGCAGGGGCGCCAATTTGCCAATTCCCCACACAGTGAAATGATAGACAATAGAAAACCGCTTCGCGGCGGCGGCGCAAAGAATTTTTTATTTTTTTTTGCTCGTGCCGCCCCCCATGTATCATGAAAAAATACCCGGTTCGCCCGTGCCTAAAACCGCTACTGCAGCTGATTTACCATCTGTTTTCTGACAAACACTAGAGTCGTAATTCAATTCCATCCAAATCCAAATCTTTGAGTTTGCATTGAGGAATTGGCCCATAAGT
>NW_015641038.1:1278016-1291974 GCF_001515625.1 Sinocyclocheilus rhinocerous | reverse complement strand
TTAAAGAGATAGTTCACCCAAAAGTAAAAATTGACACAATTTTCCAAACCTATGAGACTCACTTCTGTGGAACATAAAAGAAGATATTTTGAGAAATGTCTTAGTGTTGATTTATGTCCATATAATGTACGTCAATGGGGCCAAATTTAGTTTGAACCCCAACTATCTTCAAAATATCTTCTTTTGTGTTCCACAGAAGAAAGTCATAAAGACATGAGGGTGAGTAAAGAATGACAGAATTTTGATTTTTGGGTGAACTCTCTCTTTATGTTGCCACAGCGAACTCCCCTAACCACTCAACTATAATAAAATTAATAAAACTATAGTATCTCAATGTAACTACTAGTATCTCAATGATACTAAAATAACACTGCCATGGACACCAGCCCAGGACAGAGGTCATTTTCTTCCCTAGTGGTAACTATAATATTCAGCTACACGTCTCTGCCAAAGCATATCCCAATTAGCTTCTGAAAACTATCCCGATCAGAACAGCCGCGAGGACAAGCAAGAGTGCTGAGACAAAATGAGGTTATTCTGGGTATCATACACTCTTCAACTGCTGATTCAAATGAAATCTTCGCATGCAGGTCCAACGGAGTGGTACTGTTGAGAAATTAAACTCAAGTACTTTCATTTCAATCCATGTTAATGGTTCTTTTCTTTTCAGCAAAGCTCATTATCTTATGTTAAGCAAACAGCAAAGCTGTGCATCTAATCAAGCCACCTCTTAGCACAGACATAAGTGTCATGTGTGCAGGAAGAGGGATGCGCGATTGATTTACTGTCCTCTTTAGGTTTGAACTTTGCATCTTTTAATTCACAATATTCTTAAAAAAAACCAACAACAACACATTTCAATTCAATTCAAATGCTGCAATACTCAAATGTTTCACCTCCGACTTGAAATAAAAAAAAACAAAATCACTGGGAAAAAAAAACTGGTGCTTCATGGCAGCCAGCTCAGAATAACAAGGCAGATTGATCAATGTCAACTTCACCATAACTTTACTGTTAGAGAAATATATATATACAAAAAAAGAACATGTAATAATCAAGTCAAATTTACTTGTATAGCAACCCAACCCACTCACACAACCTGTTCAATTCAATAAAGAGCACTTAAAATGCTGAGTGACTCATGAATTATTCAGAAAACATCAACCTGCATGCCCACAGAGCCAAACCCATGTCTCAGAAGCAGGGCCTGGACGTCCGTCGGAGCGCAGAGGCTCCCTTTCCAAGATCTATATATCTCTGCACACAACAGCTGACGTGGCATGAAAAAGGTTCTGATCTCCCTACACTCTGGAGAACCCCAGTCATCCATTGGACCTGATCTGCAGACGAGCTGCTCTTGCTGCTTAAACACAGTTATTGTGGGAAGTGGTCTCCATGAATAAATCAGCAGCACGGTGATCCAGCTGGCTCAGCTCACAGCACCAGTCTGACACCCAGTGACAGAGCGCAGACTTCGACTGGGAGCAGGGATAGGCTGGGGTTAACAGACACAGAAGGGGCTCCTGAGAGGAAGAGAAAAGTTAACAAAGACAAAGACGGGGATCCCTGATTACCTCCTGCAAGATTTTAACCACCGCCAGGCATCGCGGAAGAGTTTACGGGGGGGCGGGGGGGCAGTGTGTCTGGGAACCGGAACAAGAATTTTTTTTTTTTTTTTCCTCTCTCCCCTCTCTCGTCTGTCTCTCCTCATCCTTCCGTCTCCTTTTCTCTCGCCTCGTCTGTCTGTCCTTCCTTACCCCCAGGTACGCTGTGGCCGCCGTGATCGGCTCCCCCAGGGGGGGGAGTAGAGCGCAGTCTCGTGAGTGCCCCCCGGCCTGCGAGGGGCGATGGGGGTATGTGACGAGAGGGGCGCGGGAGCCGAGCCGTGGGAACGGAGCGAGGCCGGTGGAGTGATTGCTAATGAGCGACCGACACCTGCGCCACTCACCGGTCTCGAGTCCCACGGAGGAGCTCCGGAAGGATAAAAGGAGGAGTGATGACAGTGTTGGAGGAGAGAGGACCAGGCCTGGACTTTATTTTGTGTTTTGGTTCTGTTTGTGCGCGACAGTCGTCCGCGAGGGGCTGTCGCGCTGTTTTGTGTTTATTTTATTAAAGTTTTGTTTAAATGTTCGCCGGTTCCCGCCTCCTTCTTCCCGTGACTACGAACTGTTACATTGTTACAATTATAAATACATATCTGCTACCTATCAGTCCAGACCAAAATAAACTCCACAAAATGTATATGTTGGTCAAAAATCATTGGTGTCTATTTTCCCCCTACATTTCACACAGTGGTGTTTCACACATATTTTAACCAGGTTACACCTCATAAAGAGCTTATAAAATGTATAAAGGAGTCAAAACGGTTCCAGAAATTCCTCTGTTGCACACAGAGATTTGCTGCAAGACAGGTATTTTTGAGTATTCTGTCCTTTTTATGGTTGCATCTTGTGATATTACATCCTGGTTTTGGTTAGTTTGGACGTCTTTGGTTCATGCTGCATTCATATTTCAGTTTGTTTGGAAGTGCTTTATTTGGTGCGCACCAAGGTTCAGATGGCAGCATTCACACATATTCAAATGAACCACACTTACACACCAAATCGCAGCAGAGTTTGTTTCAATTGAACCAAACCTTCCAAGTGAAAATGTTTTAATTATAAATATGATGCATTTAATCCAATATTTGTATAAACTGATATTGAGTTAAATTGAATATAGTTCAATGCTTACTAGAATTTAGGCCCAATCCCATTTATACACCTTACTCATACCCCACTGTTTTGCATGTTCACGTGAAGGGGTAGGGGTGTCTCGATTCTCTTTTGGCTGGAGTCGTAGGTGTAGCATCTTTGAATATTCCAATTCAAACTCAAGAGAAAACGGAAAAAATAAAGCAGACCATGCCAATTACAGTACAGTACGTACACTCGAGTCGGCCTATGTTTGTCATGTTTATATTGTTTCACATGTTAATGTTGAGAAAAATAATATCCACATGAAAGTTGGATCCTCAGTCTGATAACCATAGATATGTAAACATAGATGCCTCATTAGTGACTGTTTCTATGGGCAGTGTCAGCTGCTGTCTATGTAGAGTGTTCAAAGCCAGTCACTTATCAGTTAAGATGCCGTTTAATCAGCTGCATTTGTAGGCAACAAGGCAGCTCACTGTGTTTTAGAATGGGGCTCAAGTGTTTATACAAAAATACAAATACATTGTTAAAGCATTGTTATTAGCAATACAATTGTTATTTGCAATAGCAATACATTGTTATTTGGTTCAGGAATGAGAATAAATGTCCTTGAGCAATTTATGCATATACAGTACATGCACATGTAATGATGTATACATACATATTTATATCTGTGCTCTGTATTGTTTACACAATGGAAGCACAGTAGAGTCATCCATTACAAATACAGTAACATTCAACAGTAGCTCCGTTTTTGACTTTATGCTCACACAGTAACCCTTCTTTGTCAGTTCTGTGACCGTGTAAATGCAACACTTGAAGTAACTTTTGTCCAGGCAGGCATCCTTCCAGAGACCTAAAGGTAACACCTATGAGATAATCCATTCATGTAGTAAAATTACTGCTCTTTGATCTACCACTCTTGGATAGAGACATGACAATGCTTTATCTCCACTGCATGCCAAGGAGGCAATGTATCCATGGCAACAGGGAACACGTCAGATGATAACATTGTTATTTGGTTCAGGAATGAGAATAAATGTCCTTGAGCAATTTATGCATATACAGTACATGCACATGTAATGATGTATACATACATATTTATATCTGTGCTCTGTATTGTTTACACAATGGAAGCACAGTAGAGTCATCCATTACAAATACAGTAACATTCAACAGTAGCTCCGTTTTTGACTTTATGCTCACACAGTAACCCTTCATTGTCAGTTCTGTGACCGTGTAAATGCAACACTTGAAGTAACTTTTGTCCAGGCAGGCATTCTTCCAGAGACCTAAAGGTAACGCCTATGAGAAAATCCATTCATGTAGTAAAATTACTGATCTTTGATCTACCACTCTTGGATAGAGACATGACAATGCTTTATCTCCACTGCATGCCAAGGAGGCAGAGTGTTCAAAGCCAGTCACTTATCAGTTAAGATGCCGTTTAATCAGCTGCATTTGTAGGCAACAAGGCAGCTCACTGTGTTTTAGAATGGGGCTCAAGTGTTTATACAAAAATACAAATACATTGTTAAAGCATTGTTATTAGCAATACAATTGTTATTTGCAATAGCAATACATTGTTATTTGGTTCAGGAATGAGAATAAATGTCCTTGAGCAATTTATGCATATACAGTACATGCACATGTAATGATGTATACATACATATTTATATCTGTGCTCTGTATTGTTTACACAATGGAAGCACAGTAGAGTCATCCATTACAAATACAGTAACATTCAACAGTAGCTCCGTTTTTGACTTTATGCTCACACAGTAACCCTTCATTGTCAGTTCTGTGACCGTGTAAATGCAACACTTGAAGTAACTTTTGTCCAGGCAGGCATTCTTCCAGAGACCTAAAGGTAACGCCTATGAGAAAATCCATTCATGTAGTAAAATTACTGATCTTTGATCTACCACTCTTGGATAGAGACATGACAATGCTTTATCTCCACTGCATGCCAAGGAGGCAATGTATCCATGGCAACAGGGAACACGTCAGATGATAAATTGTCTGGCACTACGGTGGTGAGTGCTCTTTGACTAGAGCAAAGTTAGGTTTGTTTGTTTTTCTCACAAGTCTTTACATAATATGTCTTGTTATTATGAATATAGCAAAGTTTTCAAAGACACTGAAGTGGCATTTACTTATTCTCATCTTAGTGTTATTTTATTTTGATTTTATTTTGGACATCGATTTGGACAGTCCAATCACAATTTTAAAATGTAATGTAAAATTAAAATGATAATATAATATAATATAATATAATATAAAGTTGATTTTTAAATCAAGTTTTAGTTAAGTTTTTTGTTTTGTTTTTTGCATTTATGACACATTTAATAAACCACGTGTGTTCCCAGAAATGGAACTTAATAACAGGTGTAAACAGTCAAGCTTATGTGAAGTTCTCAAACTACCTCAAACAACCTCTGACTGCGAAGTGTCAGATTCATAAGGTTTGCTTAAGCTGTCCTCCTATCCAATTCATAATTCAGGACACTTCTGGCTGAGAGGCTTAAATAAGGTTATTCTTAGAGCAATGTACGACTCAGACATGACTAAAGCCTGCACCTCCCCTGATGTCAGATGAAGGATTAGTACAGGCCATGGCCCTCGATGCATATTGACATGGGAGTCCAACTTATCGGGCATATTGACAAATGCAGGATTAAAGCAGTCTGTGTGTTTAACCACATCTGATGACTTACCTTGATATTGTATATGTTTTAAAAAGACATAACATTGATTTGTAGATGAGATTCAAAGCATAAGAGGCATCTTTTTTTAGTCTTTGTGAAATTGTACAAAAGAGTAAGAAAAACAGCGGACCTAAGAGGACAAAAAAGCGAGCAACAGAAAATAAATAAATACTTAAAAGTAGCATTGTATGACTTGATCTTGTTTTCATGTTATGCCTCCCATTATGTCCTCTGCTAAACTATAGTTTATGAAGGCATTGGGGCTGTTCATCACTGTCAATGATGAACACATTAAGAAACTCAGCAGGGATCACAGGCTCATTTCCATACATTTACAGACACTGACCTGAGCTAAGCTGACACTGACAGTGTGTGCTGAGCATCTTTCTTCAGCCCTGCACACACACACACACACACACATCATTTAGACTGTAAAGGATGTCATCAGAGCTATTATCTGGGAAGAGTACAGACAAATTGTGAATGATATATAACAATGCAAATAAATAAATAACCTGTTTGTTCACAACAGGTCAAACAGGTAAATGTGAGATAAAATGTGAGTGAATGAGTGAATGAATGAATGAGTGAATGAATGAATGAATGAATGAATGAATAAATTCAAGCAGAATTTGGAAAAATTTGAATTTGTGAAAAAATATAACAGATTTCATAGGGCCCTATTACTGTTAAAATGTAAATAAATGATTAAATTGGTAATGTTTTATGAATTAAATTCTTTAGACATGCTTTTTGATTACTGACATTTTATTTAACCATTAAAACAGAAGCCAGAAATATTGAAATGGAAATCAGAATTTGGGCAAAGCAAGTTTCATTGTGCTCATGATGTAAAGTCACACTGTGAGATATAAAGTCACAATCATGAACTGATAAGCCTCACAGAGCCTTAGATGTCACCAAAATTGAGCTAGACTTCAGTTACAGCAATCAGTACTGTATGTTAATGATCAAACCGGCCGTTGACTTTAGCTACTGTAGATCCCTAAAAACAGTAAACACTCCTCTCAAAAAGACACCACAAGATTAATAACCATCTCTGGACACCATAAACACATATAAAACACTCTGCAAAAGACAAGGATTACATCTATGGTGATGATGTTCATAAATATGGCCGTTCAGCAATGCCATTTCAATAAATGCTGACATAATTTATGTGCATTAATCCTGTTTACCCCAAGAGATTCTAATGGCACATCAATAAATCATCACGTCTAGCTGCACTTAATATCACCTCAGGAAAGTTTTCACTCTTGGCACTATCCATTCAACATTCATCCAGCTTTGTAGTTTAGAAAGTAATGTACTCTATGCTGTTTTCCTCCTTTTCAGTTTCATTGTTTTTCTTTCCCCCTAAGGAGAAGCAGTTAGTTTGTCTTCCCATGCGTTGAAGAAAATAAAACCGTCTGCAAGATAGCCTCCATTGAAATACATATCACTTATATAACATCCGCTGGATTCACCATAAAACTGCGAAAATGTGAGGCTTTTCCTTTTGTGGAGCTGAATGCAAGGTTTCATAGTGAGGATGCACACATAAAGTTCACTCAAAAGCCAAAGCAAACAGCCTTGAAAAAGAACAAGTCAAAAACCCCAAAACCAACATAAGGCTATTTACCCCAGCAATAACATTGAAAAGACAATGTTCAAGTTTTTTGTTCAAGTTTTCTTTTAACTATTTTGATCGTGCTCTACAGAGTTAAATGTGCATATAAATGGAAAATTGATATTAGAAATACCAGACAATGAGAACATTTATCAGCAGGTGCTATATTTGCATTTAAAAACTATAAGAAAACTCTAATTTAATGGGTCTATATTTACTAGATTCTCACTAGTTTGTTTCTCCAAGGTCAGACACTTGTATACAAGCAAAAAAAAAAGTATGGTTGTGACTAGGCAATATGCGCTAACACATATTTATTATTTACAAACATTTACAAGATTAATTGTAAGTCTTACTAAATGCAGTATGATATACATTTGTGGTGTGACTAGAGACAGGTCCACTCAACAAATAAATGGAGTGTAAACTCCTCCTGTGAACAATGCATTGTGAGAAAGACACCAGGGAGCATGAAACCTACCACAGATCACAGCAATTTCTTAAGAAAAAAACAAACAAAGAGACTCGAACTTGACCCTCTGACTTGTGTCCACCCTCAGATCCATCAATAGACTTCTTATGGGTGACTACAGTAACCCTTAACAGCTGGAAACAAACGTGAAAGATTGTAACTAAGCCTTCATTTCACATGGCAGGTGGGCGGAGGGTCGACAAGCAAATTACTTTAATGTATTCCCCTTTTTAATTTGCTGCAACTTCGAGCCGATTTAATTAGCGCTCCAGGGTCTGATCATGTGATCGTACCGTCCACCACACTTGCTGCTGACTCCGAGCTCCCACAGAGATCCCGAGCTCTAATTCATGCCTTCCGTCAGGTCTAACTTTGCTCTCTGATCTCATTTAGAGGAGTCATATTCTCCCAGTGTGTGCGCCTCAGACATGTCAAGCACAACGCACAGATGCTGAGAGGATGTGTGTGTTTGCAGGAAAAGACTGAACATGTGTAACAACATGTGTAAGATTGCTTGCTGAGGGGGTGAGAGGCAAAGGTAAAAGCTAGTACCAACACTAGCACTTAGAAACAGTAGGAAACTCACTGACGGAAGCAAGTCAACCCTGAACAAAACAAAACAAAAGTAAAACAAAGCACAAAAACAGCAGAAAGTAAAGCAAAAAAAAACAAAAAAACAAACAAAACAGGAAAACAAAAACAATGAAAAAAATATATATACTTACATAAATTCAGTTTTGAATGTTATTATATTATTTGACACAATGTTTAACACACTAACTGCTCATGGTGTGTCACAGTTGTTGCTCCAACCTCTTACATTCACTGAAAAACTGACTGCCCAAGTTACTGGTCTGTTTCTCTCAATCTGAGACTGTATGTTGGCATGTTGACTCACGACTCTCACTGGGCTGTGGAGGGCTGCCAGGGCTGCTGCTAACGCTTCAGCAGAGGTAGCACAGCGGAGAATAAACCAAGGATATGTGGCTCAGGGTTATGTAAATCTATTTTAGACTTAGCCCTGACTTTAACCCAAGATTTTCAGTGTCCTTGGTCAACATCATAAATCATGCAGTTTTATGGCTGGTAA
The DNA here is from genome assembly GCF_001515625.1 of Sinocyclocheilus rhinocerous. Lineage (NCBI taxonomy): Eukaryota > Metazoa > Chordata > Actinopteri > Cypriniformes > Cyprinidae > Sinocyclocheilus > Sinocyclocheilus rhinocerous. Next base: position 1,283,378 of record NW_015641038.1, on the reverse strand, counting down.
ATTAAGCTCTTCAAATAAATGATAAAAAATAAAACTCATCGTGCATACATAAGGGTTTTAGAATGAATCGATATCAAATACTATCAATACATTTTTTTGTAGGACTGCCATAATATTAAAATTCTAAATTATTTTCTGTAAATAAAATGTCTAAAAACTAAAACCAGTGGTTTTAAATATTAAGTCAATTTAGGCATCACAAAATGATAATGTACAGCATGAAAAATATTTATATTCATTTTGAGATTTGCTTAAGATTGCATTTAACAATGTTATTAAATTATTACGTTACAGATCAACTTTAAGTCAAGTCAACTCACCTTTGTTTTTATAGTGCAGATTGTTTCAAAGCAGCTATACAGTACTAAACAGGGAAGTAACAGAATCAATAATGCATACTCCAAATATGAGGAAAATCCCAATTCTGCTGTAAAGCTGCTCTACAAAGACAATAGTACGCTATTATTCGTCTCTAGTCAGTTCAGTGCTGTTCAATAAATGTGTAAAATTCATCAATTATGAAGCAAGTTCAATTCAGAGATAAGCAGCTCAAATGAAGACAGTAGTGTCACTATTCAACTCGAGTCAGTTCAATTTTGATTCAAACCGGTTCAATAAATGTCAATGTTGCAAAATTAGATTCAGCTATTAAGCAGCTCTAAAGAAGACAACAGTGTCATTATTGAGCTCAATTCAGTTTAAGTGTTGTTTTCAAAAGTGAGCATTAGATGAAAAATGTAAAGGAAGTGAGTATGCAATTAAATATTAGCTAACACTGTGATATTTTATTGGTCACTATAGCTATTATTGCATTGGAAGTCAAGACGGAGCAAACAGCTAGACAATGTCAGCAATAATAATACTGATACTCTCAAGTGAGTCATTTAATTTTGCTTACACTGTTTTTTTTTTTAATCCAACAGATCTTTAGAAAATCTACAATAAGCCTGCTCTGAAAAACATGTACCGGTATTTGCATCTCTCTGACTGAAAGTGATTCAAAGTGGCTTGAACTATACAGCAGGATCTCTTTTGTGTCTGAGCTTTGCTATCACATACAGATGAGCTGATTCACTGTTACGGATCACACATTTTGAACACTTGAATACAGTCAGATATCATTCAGGTGGTCATCCAGATTTCAGGGGGGCTCTGAATGCTGACCAACAATATCATCCTGTAATATAATAGCCTATAAGTGACAACAACTACAGATAAACTGTAGCAGGCAGGCTCTGAGTGTGAAATAAATTACATCTTTAACCTGCAGTTTGTTTTAATCTTGCGCTATTGATCTTTTGAGATGCATTACAGAATTTTACATATTCAATCTCTGGTGAATGCAAGCAGATATTACACTAGTGAGAGATGAGGAGAAAACACATTGAGGGAGATAAATGGCTAAAACAGTCTAAAAATCTGCAATCTTCCTCCTGCTGCAGCTTAACCTCAACTTTCATCCTGCACTAGCCTTTTTATCCATATTGTACTGATTCAGATATTGATTTACAGTGGTGTCTTGATAAATTACAAATTAGGAACAGAAGATTTCTATCCACAGTTTTGTACTCAATATGTGCAAGTTTTAGAGGTCAGCAAGACTCTGGGGTGAATTTGGAAAGCAGGCAGCAAACAAAATTTCATTTGAAAGAGTTTGTGTGAATTGCCTATTGATCACAGCAGCAATAAAACATCAAATGATGACCAAATGATGTAAGAGAGTGCTATAACAGGCAAATATCCATATGCACCAGTCAAAATTTTGCATGACAAACTGTCATCAGAAACTTTGGAGACAAATCTGTCACGATATAGGACTCATTAACTACACTTCTGATGTTTGGAACTCCTCACTTCTTAACCAAACAAATGAATTCTCTATGTTGTATAGAGTAAAACAATTTAGGGCAAATCAATTTAGATTAGATTACAAGCAAAACAAAGTGCTGATCTCAAAGAATTAGATTAGAAGAAGGTCTGTATGGAAATGGAAAGCATTGTTTTGTTCACTGTGTGAGATTCATGGGAAGTCATGCACAAAACTTTCTTCCATTTTAACAACTCTAGTCTGCTCACATTATCATTGCTTAGAATTAAACCATGACAGAAGAAGGCATCTGAGTGAGCAGAATTTTACAAAAATCTACAAAGGCAAATCACAGCAAGCTGCAAAAGCAGCCAGCAATGTGTCTGACTAGAGACCAATTAAGTCAATTCAGTGCAAATTTAATATAGCTCATCATTTTCATGTTTTGAGCATAATGTAAACTTACTCATGCCAGAGAGACCAAAGTCAAACTCAACACACGCATTTAAAGAGCTAAGACCAAGATAAGGAGAATAATTAGCTTTGGCAGAGACAGGAACTTCCTTTTAGCAAGTCAAATTACACAGTCTCCCCCCAACCATTTATTTGTTGTGAAAATCCAATTTCTCGCTAATTTTGGGCCTACTTGACTTTCATGAGCGCATTCTTATAAATGTTTAAAAAAAAGTGTCTGAATGCGATACACAGGATTCTAGATGAAAGACAAAATTAAACAGTCTCAGTGGGACAAATAACTAACCAATTCATAACAACATATGTGCATGCATGAATCAATGAATCTTAAAAGAGATAGACGGATAATATGGTTAGCTAATATTTTTTTAATTATTATTATTATTTTGAATGTATATTAAATTAGTCATCTATTCTTTATTATTCGGTGTACAGATACATTCAACTCTTTGCTTTATCTCTAAATAAAAGCCCCCAAAATGCTACTACAGTTTGTTTAGTAGAAAACAACGTTCAGAATTAAATTATTTATACTGTTTGCATAATTATTTTTTACGCAACAGTCATTTATTCTCAAGTGAGAAACACACAGGATTTAAAGCTTAGTATTGGACACATTATTTTAGAATCATTGAGATACTACTATATTTTTTATTAATATTTTAAATCATTTTTATTTTTAGATTTTCCATTTCATTTTAATTTAAAAGTTTTAACATTTTTTTGTATAGATTGGCTTTTTTTTTTTTTTTTTTGTCTATAGGGTTGTTGTTTTTTTCTTCCTATTTCAGTTGTAGTTATTTTGGTATATTAAACTAAATGAAATTGAGAAATGTTGAGAAAACTAATTGAAATAAAAAGATTTTCATCTCAGTTAACATTTATTTTATCTGATAATGAAAATATTTTTATGGCTTTATTTTTATAGTTTCAGTTTTAGTTAACTATAATAACCTGATTATACAGACCAAAACAAAGATAAATAATAAATGTATATTATATATAATAATAATGTGTAATACTAATAATAAAATCATTTATCATGCATATTAAATACATATATGTATTTAATGACATCCTGCATTAGTCAGGCTGTCGAGATGCCACGGAGATAAATGAGGTGTGGATTTTTGAAACTTTGTTCGTGATAACTTCTCATTAATACTCTGCGTAATTAATGCTGGCATTCAGAGCACGGGAGCCACTAATTACTCCACTGCCTCTTTACGCACACCTGATGAAAAATGTGCAGCTGAAACACTCTCAAAACTGCAAAGTATCATGGGTTTGGCAGAAGATCACGAACAACTATTTATCTCTCTTAACACCAAAGAAGATACAGCCACATTTTAGGAACAGGAGTAAAGATGTTCCATTACATCTTTAAAGAGTTAAAGAGTTGCATTACAAACATGGCTGATGCCTTTGCCTTATTGAATAATAGTAGTACATCAAGCACATAAAGACATTTCCTAGTGGAATGACTATTTCTCTTCTGCTTGCATCATGTTTCTTGTTGTTGCTCTAGTGTAAATGCAACTACTGCTGATGTAACAGGACAAGAAAAATGTGCAGAAATCTGGAACTGCTTTCAGAAATGCAGTGGTTCTCCAGTGGTTTTGCTTCAGGAGCCAGATTTTACAAAATTATGGCACAAAAGTAAACTGAAAATGACAATTCACAAACACAAGACTCTTATGAACTGGTTTGTTTTAGTGAATACATTTTTTTTTTTTTACATGTAATAAAAAATACTAATACATTTAAATTATAATATAGTTTAAATGTATCAGTAATACAAATGATAAATCAATTTAATTGTTTAATTTAATTATATATGCAGCAGAAACAAACTGACAATTCAAACCTGTGCTCCAAGTGCAGCATATGCAGAGACATGAACTGCTTTATAATAAGTTGGACGGGGTGAATTTTAACAAGCTGTATCTGCAATCAAGCTGAACCACTGTCTTCTTTCAGTCCACCTGAGTTTAATTGTCATCACATTTTGTGTGCCAGATCAGTTACGCTTTACAGGGAACAATTAGGGGAAAGGACTGCCTTGACGAAATCTGCTACATGAAATTAACTCTATGTTTGCGAGCAGACCCATGACTGAAAATATGTCACTTAATAGCTTAATAACATGATATTTGTTGCAAAAAAAAAATAAAAAAATTTTGGTTTCATTGTGAAATCATGAAAAATAGCACTGGAAATTTCAGTCAACACTTGTAGATAAATGTATCGGGGACAGTGTCTCCTTTTACAACCAGACCCTGGCATTGTCAGTGCACTATTTATTAGCTCAGCTCACAAATGTCAAATCTATATACTGTGCAGTGTCACTAGCGCTTACAAGTCATTTTTCACTGGTGCGCTCATGGCCTCTGGAATCCCAGATAAAAGGGTCATCATCTCATCCGGGCTGACTCCTTCATCTCTGAGGTCAAAGAGCTTATTACCTCTCTGAGAGATTTATAAATAACAGTACTCAAAAAAGAAACAAATAAATAAATAAAAAGAAAGAAAAACACCGCTGAAGAATGAATAGGCTTCTCCCTCAAAAAAAGCATCAATTGCTTTTTCTACTCATGACCTTCCACAAAATTATTGCAGCAGCAGCAAAGTGATATATACTGTAAAAATGTTTTGTAGGGTAACACACACACACACACACACACACACAAAAATTTATTTCATGTAAGGACAGACTATAAAGTCAGTATGCCCTGAGAACACTACCTCACGTGTCTGCACTGAAAGTCATCAATCATATTTGCACGAAGTTAAAATTTCACAAACAGAAATGTAAAAAATTTATGGTAGGTTTATTTTAACGTATAGAGACAGAATACCAACCAAAAAATCTTTATATATAATATAAAAATCTTTATAATATACATTATATAAAGGTTAGAAATTGATTTGCATTTCAGTGAGTGAAATAAGTATTTGATCCCCAAGCAAAACATGACTTAGTACTTGGTGCAGAAACCCTTGTTTGCAAGCACAGAGGTAAGATGTTTTTTTGTAGTTGGTCACCAGGTTTGCACACATCTCAGGAGGGATTTTGATCCA
>NW_015641038.1:1246697-1277579 GCF_001515625.1 Sinocyclocheilus rhinocerous | reverse complement strand
CAGCTCAGTTATTCTGTTTAAATTTTTTTTTTTTTTGTCTGACATGTTGGTATTATATTTTTCACTTGGATGTTATAAGTTGCACAGAGTAAATACAGCTGGATAAAACAAAAACGGTGTCCGTTTTCATTTCAGGCTACAAAGCAACAAAATAATTTTAAAGGGGGTGATTCTTTTCTGTACCCACTGTACATCTATCTTTCAAGTAACTTGAAATATCTTATACTGTGCCCGAATTTGTGTGCTTTCATGTACTGAATTCATTTTCAACTTTTTTTTTTTTTTATAAAGAAATTCTTTACCTGCTATTTAATTACTGAATACTTGGACATTATACTCATTTTATGAGTACTGTAATCATTTTATTCATGGGCCTGTCCCAATACCCACATTTGCGGCCTTGGCTACTTGAGAGTGTATGTACATAAAACAGGTTCGCAACATTGTCCCAAGTTGCATCCCAAATGACATACTATATGCACTATGCACTATGTACCCAACCATGTAATGTATTAATTTTAAGAGGTTATGTTGCTCCTTCCCCCTCGCTACATAAGGAAAGCTGTGACAGCCGAATGTATGTGTCCAACATTCCACAGTTTTTGTTCTGTTAATTAAGTGTATCATCCGGGTATTTGAAGTACACTTCCAGATCTGGAAATAAAGCTCTTTATAAAAACTGTACACGTTCCTTATGCAGTGTTTATTGAGCACGGAATATCTGTTTAAGTCCAACTGACAAAATGCATTCATCAATGTCATCAAACGTCATATTAGAGAAGTTAATATGGGAAATACTATAATATGTTTCTGTAAATAAATATAACATAAATTACCATACTTTCATGTAGCGGTATGACGGTATATATTGTTACCGCAGTATAAATTCTTGTCAAACTTAACATTCAGTAAAATGTGTGTGTGTGTGTGTGTTTGTGTGTGCGTGCGTGCGTGCGTGTGTGTGTAATAGCCTAAGTATTATTATTATTTACTTTTGCGTCATTTCATTCATTACTTATGTAAACACAATCATGTCAATAAAGAGAGATGCACACACACACACTGTGCGTCGCTGAGCCCCGCCTCCCCCGTGCTTGTGTTTCTCTCCTCCCAGTTACTCGGAGGTAGAAATGACGGACTCGCGGTATGAACGATTAGGTTTGAGTGATTTAATGCCGGCAAAGCCCCCGCATGCATCACTCTCCACGCAGCTCTTTGATCTGCCAGTGTGTTTACACGAGGGGATCGGCGCCCCTCATTGTCGAGCGGCTCAATCCTCCTGGGCGGTTTGGAGCAGAACGCTGTCTGATTCAATGATGCAATATCGCTGACAGCTTTGTATTTCAACGCGCCTCTCGCCTGGGCCACGCCCACGCTGAGACTGCGCTGCTGAGACAGACCGCTCTTACAACGAGAGCTCATGTCACGCTCTGCTTTGCTCGTGGCTCGAGCTCTCCCGTTTCTCCTCTCTCAGCAAGCCTCGGAGAGAGAAACGGCGAAGCCTGGGAACTAAGCAACCGGGTCTGAGCGATCTCACGCCGACACAGAGCCTGTGTACTCGCTCTCCCAGCTGCGCTTCGATCCGTTTCTTGCACGCAAGGATCAGTGTCCCTCTTTACATCGAGCGGCTCTATCCTCCTAAGTAGATCAGAGCAGATGCTGCCACTGGCAGCTTCGAATTGTGTGTGTCACTATGACTGCGCTCACAGACACAGGCTGCTGTTACCACGAAAGCAGTCTGCCCGCGGAAGACGGCCCCGCCTCCCCGCTCTCATGTTTCTCTCCTCCCAGTTACCTCAGAGGAAGCAACGGCGAGCTCGCGGGTTGAGCGATCAGGCAGAGCAATTTCATGCTGACACACATCAGGCGTGCTTAATCTGCCAGTGTGTGTTACACGTGAGAATCAGTGCTCCTCGTTCACGAGCAGCTTAATCCTCCTGGGCAGATCAAAGCAAAACGCTGGCAGCTTCGCATTTGTGTGTGCGTCGCTGAGCCCCGCCTCCCCCGTGCTTGTGTTTCTCTCCTCCCAGTTACTCGGAGGTAGAAATGGCGAACTCGCGGGTATGAACGATCAGGTTTGAGTGATTTAATGCCGGCAAAGCCCCCGCATGCATCACTCTCCACGCAGCTCTTTGATCTGCCAGTGTGTTTACACGAGGGGATCGGCGCCCCTCATTGTCGAGCGGCTCAATCCTCCTGGGCGGTTTGGAGCAGAACGCTGTCTGATTCAATGATTCAATATCGCTGACAGCTTTGTATTTCAACGCGCCTCTCGCCTGGGCCACGCCCACGCTGAGACTGCGCTGCTGAGACAGACCGCTCTTACAACGAGAGCTCATGTCACGCTCTGCTTTGCTCGTGGCTCGATTTCTTCAATGAAGACGGCCACGCCCCTCCCCTAGTTATCAAGGAGCAATGTCCCCTCAGGGGAGTGGACGCTCCATCTGCAGACGGTTCAGAGGATCTGGGAAATCTTCGGCGAGGCCGAGGTGGACCTCTTCACCTCAAGAAGACAACTCTCACTGCCCAATTTATTTTTCAAAGACTAGGGACGCGTTGGCCCACGATTGGCCCAAACTCCTTCTTTATGCTTTTCCCCCCGATCGCTCTGATCCCACAGGTAATCAGGCGAGTAAGGGAACAAAAACACAAGGTTCTCCTCGTTCCACTACATTAGCACGGCGTGATTGTACTGTGTTCCCATATACGTCTAGCAAGATGCAGTACGAGTGTAGTATCGAAAGGGAACGTACTCGGTTACTAACGTAACCTCGGTTCCCTGAGATACGGGAATGAGTACTGTGTTGCTAGCCGTGCTATGTAGCTGCACGACTCAGTCGTCGCTTCAGTTGAAGTAACCTGAGAATCCTGTGGCGAACGCCCGCTTATATAGCCAGATGCCCCGCCCATTCTGGCGGGCTTTGGCAGGCTTGGCGGGCTTCGTCGCCATAGGCTCGTGCAGCTCTGCTGCCTAACCATTGGTTCGTTTTTTAATACACTTTCATTCAAATAAATCACTGCGTGAATGAAAAAAGGCTTCAGTTCAGAAGAAAAAAGGCGTTTTTCCCATATGCGTCTAGCAAGACGCAGTACTCATTCCCGTATCTCAGGGAACCGAGGTTATGTTTTCTCAACAGCTGGCATTGTACAGCCATTAAAGAAAATGAATTGATTTTCCTCTTAATAGATCTGTTTGACTGTGGTTTTATTGTGTCTATGTTGAACAGTTTTAAACTTGCTGGCTTATTTTACCCAATCATATTCCTTCACCTATAGGTGCTCATTATATTATGCTGCATTCACACCATGTCGTAATTACTGTCATTTCGAGATGACAACACGTGACATTTTACTTGGAGCTGTTCACACCCTTGGACTCGGAACTATCAATGCCTAAACATAGCGCCTAATGAATCTGACGTGGTCAGGTGGTACAAGTTGTAGCTCTCAGTTCACGAGCGCACAAGCGTTCTTGACTTGAATTTGTTTAGAAAGTTAGAAAAGGTAGAAATAGTTTCTTACATTTTTTTTTACAGTGTAGCCTACTCTTCCTTCATTGGGGAAAAAAAAACTAAGTGTACATGAAATCGAAGCTGTTTACCTTTCACAGTCCTCTTCGGTCTAGTGTGCAAACTTCAGCTTAGCTGTCTGACGCCTGTCATTCACTGTCTGGGAGTTCAGGGCGAGCCAGGTCACTCATAAATCATTAATGTGGCAGAGGTGTGGCTGCTCCAACACGTTCAGATGTCTCAGTCTCTGGGGACGATGTGGCCGCTGGTGACTTGAGACAACCTGGGGATGTGGCCGTCAGACACCCCAACCCGAGAGGGGCCGATTCCCATCACTAATGAGGTGCTAACGAGTGTTTAATAATGATGTATTAATTGGGTAGGTTAAGGGGTAGGTAAGCTATGGGGAGGGCTTTGTACTAATAAGGCAGCGTCTATTTAATCATTTTAATTAATAAAATAATTTACACTCTATGTTATTATTACATCATGTTAATGTACAACAATACTGAGGTGCAAATAGTATCTGTCACCATTTATAAGTATATAAGTAGTATAATAGCATCTAATTACTATATACACTTATTGCAAAGATCTACTACTTTTACATAGCATAAATAGAATTGCTATTTTCACTTAGTGTAAATAGTGTAAATAAATATGCATACTTTGTATGACTATGAATTAGTTTAAAAAAGTGCCAGCCGGAGCATTTCATCCTCATCTACTTTTCTAAAGTTTACATTTTAGAAAGTCTTTCCTTGCCACAGTCACCTGTAGCTTGTTAAATGGGGTAGCAAAGCTGCTTTAGAACAATATGCATTGTTAAAAGTGCAATACAAATCAATTGAACTGAAAAAATAAAATTATAATCGGGGTGTTTTGAGTCAAGGCAAACAGCTCTGGCCAAGTTTGTAATAACAATCTTCCAATATATTCACAAAACTAATTGTCGTTCATTCCACAGTGTTCTACCTCTCCAGACCATGCCCTGTGATGAATACGGCCTGAGTGAAATTAGCTAGTCCTCGGCAAAGAACGTTGATGGAATAAGTACAGCTGGAGAAAAAAAAAACACACCTGAAGGGCACTGAACAAGGTGCATTGTGTTTCAGTGAGCAATGGCACTTTAGAACGCCTGCGCAGCCGGACAAAGGTCAGTCGAGTAGCCGTGTTTCACCAAGATAAAGGCCTGTGCACAGCGTTCATAATCATCCTGTTTTAATAAAGCCCATTGTGTACAATTGTCCATTGTGATTTAAATTATAAAAAGGCAGAAGTTAGGAATATCTTGATTTGCACTTGAGGAGGCAAAATACTAAGGGATCTCAAAGTTATTTCTTCTTATCTGTGAAAGGGGCAATGTCCTCACCGTCCTGCTAATTGATAAGTATGTAGTGACAGAGTTAGGAAGAGGACAGAAATAAGAAGAAAAAAATAAAGAGAAGAATAATATTAGTTGTGATGTTGTCGGCCTACAACAAGATTTATTTCTTAATTGGTGTTTTAAATAAGCTTTGAGTGGCATAATTGCCCACAACCAGAACTTTAGTTTTAGTGTCAAAATGTGCCACATGGCTGCAGACTAATCTTTAACATTTTGCCCAGGGAAAGACAAAATTCTGTTTAATTAATATGTTTGGCCTGAAGTTACCTTTGAATTTGGTACTGAAAATAGTGGACATGAAAACAAACTTTACAAAGAACTTTAAAAACTTTAAAAACAAAAAAAGTTTAGATATATCAGTGAGAATATATATGTCCAAATCAGCCCATATCTCCACCCCAGATGACCTGAGGAGTAGAATATAGGATAAAGATGTTTGATATTCAAGGACTTCCTCCATCTTTGATGGAATATTGCTTACATGCAAAGCGACCTCTTTGGCTGATAGATAATCGAACTGCTCACCAAGGACACGCCGCTGATGAAAACTAAGCAAGGGAGTGGAAAAAAAGCATCATTGGCCTTGAGTGCCATACACTCAAATCAAGGCTTCAAATCGAGTCTTGCTTTTTCTATTAGTTGGTGAAGAAGTGAATATGTATATGAAATATGTGGAGAAAGTATAAAGCTAGTAGCCAGTAGGCAGCTAGAATGTACTGTATGCTGGAAAGGTAACGAGGACTGAGGTTGGTTTAAATGCTTAATTGGGAATAGAAATCGATTTGTCTATCAACTGATTTGTCCAAAACTGTTATCTACACAAAGATACACATGCCCAAAGGCACAGTCTGAGTACTTGACCACCAGGGGTGTGAAGTAACGAATTACAAATACTCACGTTACTCTCAGTGGCCTTACACCTGATTTTAAATCTATTTTTTCAAACTTTATGATTTAAATGGGGATGATTGTACTGAGAATAACTTTCATCTTTTCTTCAACTGAATACTGTTTCCGTGCTGTTTTGATGTATTTTAAAGAGTTGGCAGTCAAAATTAAAACTGGATGATAGATACTCTTCATTCTTTATGACAAACAAAATAATGTGAATTACAGAATGTACAACGTTTTTAAAAGGTATCAGTTGTGGTGTACAGCGTTTATTATGAGGGGGAAGAATCCACAGCTCAGTACTCACTACTCAATACTCATGAGTACTTTTAAATAGGCTACTCTTTTACACTCAAGTAGTTTTTTGGACAAGTACTTTTACTCTACTCACACTACATTTTTTGGAAGGTAATGGTACTTTTACTTGAGTATATTTTTTCAGTACTCTTTCCACCACTGTTGACCACACATGCAGGACATCAATAGCAAGTAGAGATGTGTAGAGAATGTCCTGTAGAGAATGATACTGCCTGATCCTTGTGCGGTCAGCCGAGATTAAATTCTGATTGTGATATTCTCACTTTCAGATCATGTAATCTGTCCACTGGCGTCAAGCAGCCGAACTTACAGTCATCTTACTTTGACTACTGTTCCCACCGTCAATAAATTGACGAATGAGGGGTGGCACTATTGCCACCAGGTACGCAATTGTACATTTGCTGAGGGGTATGCAAGATCAGTGTTGTAACCTTCATGTACTCTGTTCCATAACACCATCACAGAAAACTTTCTCCAACACCCCCTTTAACTGCTGATGGCCATATATTGCTCACATTTGAGTTAAGCAGTTTTGGAGGGATTAATGGTATTTGAATCTAAAGTTTTTTGGTGTATGTGTGGGCTGTCAGTCAACCCAATGGGTGTATTTCAGGACGGTAAGGTTAATTTACCTTCCCATATACCATGAACTCTCGGTTGATTAACCCAAACCTTGCTTATTTGAGGTATGCTGGTTCCAAAAACGCATCTGGGTGTAAGTTCAGTCAACTCAGAGTATGTTCACGGTTAACACACAAGACATACTCAACAGAGCAACGAATCGATAAGTCACCATGGAAATGGAAGCTAAGAAAAAGCACGCCCTCTGGAGTCTTGTCAATAGGTCACACATGCGCTGATAGCGCTGAAGTAAACTACTAACCCTGAAACAGAACCTACTCTGGAGCAGGTTATGTTCAGAGAATATGTTGCTATGGCTACTTACATACCCTGAAAGTTACCTCCGTTTTTGGAACCGAATGCTGAGTTTATCCGCTTACTTACCCTTAAACATACCCGGGTATGTCACATAACCTGCTTTCTGGAATACCTCCCTGCTAGTAGGATATATCGCGTGTGTGGATGCTGCAGGTGGCGGATCATTTGTAGCCTCTTCTTACAGCAGCTGGAATAATTAAACGTGTCATTTTAGAACGAGTTCTAAGGAACATAAAATTGCTTTTTGAGGTTAAAAGAACAATTTCTTTCGATGCCATTCGAATGGTATGACAATTAGAGATTAGACGGTACAGAAAATGAAATCTACAGATAACGCTAATACACACTAAATACACGTAGTCACGCAATGTTGATGTTATCATTAATGATTTGAGAACAAAATATAACAATAATAATAATTTGCACGGTTTGACGTGATCTGAGCTAACTTTGTGATCGTTAGATTTAATCAGCTCATTGGTAGTGCGATTTATTGTAAAACTTTTTTTTTTTCTTCAGTTGGTCAGAACAGTGGCAGACATGTTACTTACTTGTTCAGATGACATTTTCGGGTGAAAGTTCTTATTTTGGACATGCTTCCAAGATGTAGTATCTGTAATTCTTCTGAAGTACAGTGAATATCCACACTGGTGCGGTGACTGACAGCCCACACATACACCGCAAAACATTAGATTCATCCACGCTGAGGAACCGTGGCGATGTACAACCCACGTAAAGAAGATAATTCCGCAAATCACTGCAATAGCAGGTTTCAAACAGAGATGGCGACAAAGAGGCAAAACTTACGGTCGGACTGCAGCTTTAAGATGAGGCATGTTACACCTAGGAACATTCAATTGTCATTAGCTACTGTCACTGTCAGGAACCATTTGTTAACTGCAGGATAGCATTTAATGAATTTACTTCAAAAAAGTAACATACCAATACATACATTTTTGGTTTTAATATTTGTATTGTGTGGTAGCCGTCTTATAAAAGCAATAAGGTACTCGAGGCGTGCTCTATTGTGAATAATGCTGCGTTCAATTTGTCATCAGAGGTAGGAAATTCTGAGCTCCATGTCGGGTTTTTCAAATGGAACGCACACGCAAGTAGGAGTACCTTCTCGGGAACTCTGTCCGCCTCACTCAACCCCAAGTTGAGAATGGCTGCTCATACGTGAAAAGCAAGTGAAAACTATATTTACAAAGCTTCTGTTAAATTCCCATGTCATTACATAGTATATGTAATAGTATAGTCATACACTTATTACTGCCCAACCTCTATCTGTGAACATTTTGCTATGGTGTATGTGAATGTCTGCAGTTACAAAGTGCTCTGTTTTTACGAACACTGCTAATGCTAACACAAGTGAACTCCATTACATTTTTTCTGACTTCTCTACTGGAACATGGTCCCCTTGGGAGTGTCTGTGTCTCAATAAACTCACTGACGCATACAGTACTATCCAACCTCTTTTTGTGGACATGATACAATGGTGTTATCTGTGCAAATCACTGCTTTTTATGTGTTTTTAATCGACTGGTATTGCTAACAATGGACACGTTTATCTTGGTTTTCTGACTTCTACTGGAACGCGGTCCACTTGGTGTGACGTCAATACCAGCTCCGACCTCCGGCTTTCAAGGTAAATGGAACGCCGCATTATTCACAATACAGCATGGCCTCTCGTACCTTATTGCTTACTTATAATTTTATTATAATTCACATTAAATTATTCAATTGTTGTTGTTTTTTAATGAAGCTGGAGGAAGTCCTTGAAACAAACACTTAAGTTGCATAATATCTGTAAATTTGCAGTTTTCTCAAATTGCACATTCATGTGTCACATTCGGAATGTCTTTGCAGGCTTCTTCAGCAGAGCTTTACATAATAAAGTATGTAACTCCAAGAGTCCAGAAGCCAGACAACCTCTCTGGCATCAAAGCCTTTCTGCCATAAAACCCCAGACTATAAAGCACCTCCATCTGAGTGACAGTTTCTCAGCCAGTATCCCCCAGTGAGCAGAGCTGACCGGCTACATGTCCAGAGGAGTCCTGTGAGGGTTGCTTTCAAAGACTCACTCTGCCCTCTCTTCAACATCCATTGGCCAAGCCCACAGAGGTCAGGGACCTTTCCTCAAGGTTTGGTTGGCCTTTGCTTTTGAAGGTGAGTAAAGAGTTAGTGGGACAAAAATAAGAAAGAGCAAGGAAAATTGGAGACTATGAAGACTGCAGTTGTGGATAGCATTCATCCTCACTTTTATCTCAAAGAAGTGTTTTGAAATAAAATCAACTTGCACTGAAAAAGCTAAATCAAAAGAGGAGCAGTCACCGTTCATGTCAGATGGCCTTTTCGACCGGCAACTTGAGGCAACACGCTGTATCTGCCTCACTTTGAGTTTGAATGAGTCTGAAATTCATAACTATTTACAGAAAAAAATAAAATAAAGTTGCCACCTTTATCTTTTGAATATTTCGATACACTTTAAAACAAGACAAACATGCAAATTAAGTTATGCAGCTGCATATATCGGTTTCCTTCAGTACTTTAAACTGGCATCCTGCTGCCTACAATCAGCCTTGCCCTGATGTAATGTGCCCTTAACCAACAGTCTTGTAGGAGAGGAGACAAAACAATTGGACAGCGATCAATGGCAGTTCCACACAGCACTGTGAGAGGTCAGAGGTTTCATTTGTATTGTATGTCATGTGACACGGCGAGCACAGGGATACTACAATCCTGCGACTCAAGTTCATCAACCGTCAGAAGGATAGCTCTAGCTCTCCAGATTGAACAGAATAATCAATAGACCCTGGGTAGAGCTGGACTGCAGGCCACTAAACGCAGTTTGTAGATTGAAATAACAGGGAAAAAATAATGATAATGTTAATTTACTTGAAATAGAAAAAGCTAATGTGTACATATCTCACTTATCCCACATATATATATATATTAGCATGTGACACTGAAGACTGGAGTAATGGCTGCAGAAAATTCAGCTTTGCCATCACAGGAATAAAATACATTTTCAAATATATTTAAATTGAAAACAGTCATTTTAAATTGTAATAATATTTCAAAATGTTGTTTTTACTTTTTTTTTTTCTTAATCAAATGTAGTTAAAATTGCAATTAATAAAATCACTGAATCTTAAATGACAAAGAAAAAAAAAATTCTAATGACACAATAAGGTACACAGAAAATTTGCTATAATGTTTTATTTTATTATTATCATTATTATTATCATCATCGTCATCATCATTATTATTCAAGTTTAGATGTAACAGACATCTTTGCCATCTTTATTGAATCTTTTTGCATGTAAAAACCTACCACACAAAAAAGAAAGAAAAATAATAAAATAAAACAAAGTTAAGGTGGCAGCTGAAAAAAGAAAGAAAATCCTAAAATCGTCATCTATGCACTTTAAATGCAGCAAGTGTAAAAACAATAACATTCTAAGAATAATGGTTAAAACATTTACATATTTATGCCCTTTGCCTTGACCTTGGCCAAACAAGCTTCCAGGCTCCATCAAATACTCCTTATGTTTCAATATTGCCAAGACCTTCAAACATAGGCAAGATCTCTTTCATTTATTATAATGCAGTACCTGTACTTAGCATGCTAATAACACATTTCATCTTTCTTCTTTTGCAATAGAGTAACTGAAGTGCAAGCATTAACATTTTCAAATAAAAATGAAAACTTAGACAAAAAATAAAAATAAAGAATCTTGTCATTTAATACCCAGCTGTATAAATGGTTTGTTGAAAAGCATCAGTCTATAATGATTTCAGTTATTTTTAAGAGGCATTTGCAGTTAAGCAGCGTTGTAAGGCTAGTTTCTGAGAAACAGAGAGAGAGCAAATTAGACATTTTGAGCCTCAATCTCTCCCCCTTTTCCCCAGTTCATATAAATAATGTCTGTATGAAGTCAGACTAGACCCAACTCACTGAACCTGTGACCATGAAAAGGAGCAAGTGTTGAGAAGCACACATGGGAGCACAACAACAACAACAAAAAACAGACATCTCAAAGTTGCTAGCAAACAAAAACAAAATCTGGGAGGTTAAATTTTTTTCCCTCCTATTCAAATAAAATGGAAAACTGAAGATGCATGAACAGCTTTAAAATATATCAAGCACTTGACTTGACAAAGTATGTCTGGATAATTTCTGAGCTCATTATTACTTAAAAACATGTTTTCAGTCGCTCAAGTAGACAGCTGTCCACTCCTCATGATAAAAATTGCAAAAGGAGCATGGGAACCAAAGTACAGCTGGGTGAAACAACAATATAAATAACAATGTTATGCCTCTTTGAGACAACTGCCATCGAAAGGCACCAGAAACACCTGCAGTTATTAAGTTTCATCAACAGTACACTGAATAAAATTGTTAAAAAAAAAACAAAAGTCAAAGGTGTTTTCAACTGCTCTTCAGAATTAAAGGTGGAATGAATTTAGACTGGCAGAAAGTTATTATTTTTATATTATAGAGCACTGGCTCCCATAAAATGACCAAATGTAGCACAGACTCATCAGTTTCCCTTGAATGTTCGGTATCAAAAGAGCAGGAGAAAAATACAGGAAGACTTCAGTCCAATACAAGCTTCTTCATCAACTACAAAGCACAAGTACATGGCAAGGAGAGGCAACAGAAAATGACAATGCTTGGAATGAATAGTGCCCTTTTGTGGTCAAGAGATTAAAAAAAAAACAACAAAAAAAAAACATAGCACTTTTGTTTAATATTCCACCTTTGGAGGAAAGGGAATTAAATTGTTTTACTGTTTTCGTGGAAAAAAAAAAGTTCAGGTGTTGCTTCATTACGTCGTTTGCTACATTTGCAAATGTAAACGTTTGTCAGGGCCAAATTCAAGGCCCTTATTCAGATGCAAGTTCAATGTTGCATATCAACATCTCATGTAGAAAATCTTTGTACAATATATCAGGCACTGATAATATGATTTTATTATTAACAACCTACAAAAAAAAAAAATTTTTTTATTCCTTCCCAAATTTCTAGAGTAGAGAATTGCATCTCAGCAACTAAGGCAGCAGCTTGAAAGTTTTGATGGAATTCTGTGACTTGAGTTACCTAACCCTATAACTTAAAAAAAAAAAAAAAAAAAGATCGAAAACAACAAACAGAAAACTATAAGACATTTAGTATACTGTTAACTCGAGACGGTCAGACTATAAACTAATGTTGTCTATTCAGCCACACACATTCCCTGAGGATGCTGGATGTTTGAAGACGGCAGTCATTTATGCTGTTACCATAGTGATAGATGACTGCCACATTTTTCTACACTGAGCCACACATGCAGAAACACATCCTCATATTTATCAGAACCAGGTAAGAGAACTTTCCATAAATCTGTGAATACACACGATGACGAGAAACGAAGCATTACATTGGAGTAGATGTACCTTGCTTGCTGAACTGCCTTGTCAAAAATTATATATCTGGACTAACGAAAATATATCTAGATTGAGTAGCTACATGTACCGATGTCTTCAAAAAAAAGCAGTCTTTGTTCGTTAAAAGTGTGTGTGTGTGAGCTCCCACAGAAATGCTATGCTGACTGAAGTTTCTTGCATTGGCTGCTTAGGCACCATGATCTGTCTTGGCACATTTCAAGCAAAAAGTTCAATGCATTCATTCGTACAATCCCTCGCTTTCCTCACTGCTCTAGTTGTGTTTGGACTGCAGGTTTGTAAAGCTCATTGGTTAGAGGGGTTGGCGTTCGCCTCGGGGGCGGCCCGGTGGAGGCCTCGCTGGATGTGTGTTGTGAAATCGTACTTATCGGCACAAGCGTGCAGGCAGATACTGCACTGGAAGGGCCCGCCGTCACCATGGCAACTCATGTGCAGGGCATACAGGACCTCGTCCAGGAAGACAATGCCACAGTGGGCGCATTTGCTCGAGATTTCATCTTGCGTGGCCTGATCAACCTTCTCTGGTTTTGGGACTTGTGAAGAAGAAGAAGAAGAAGAAGAAGGGCACTCCTCTTCGGGTTCTTCTGAGCGTTCTGTCTCCCGCTCCCTTTCAGAAGCAGGTGACGCCAGTTTGTCCTTGGTGACGAGGGTCCCGTTGGGTGTAGGACTGGGTTTGGAATGTTTCATGGCCAGATCAAGAGGCGTGTCGCTTTCGGGTCCAGAAGGGGTTGGTGGGGGGAAATGAGGCGGTAAGCCGAAGGAAGGGTAAGGCACAAAGCTTTGGCACGGACTGGGAAGGCCAGCCACGGGGCTCAGGTAGTGGCCCGGGTTGCCCGGCACAGACATCTTGTACTTAGTCCAGAAGCGCAACCAGTCCGCTTCATTTTGCAGGTCGTTGTGGAGGAAGGGTAGGCTGAAGAACGGATACTGGTACTTCTCGATAGGGCTTCCAGGAGGAGAGTAGCTGGCCTGCTTCGATGGACGCATATACTTCTCAATAGGGCTGCCCCGTTCTGAGCCACCTTTGCCGTCACCGCCCTGGGGTCCTGCGCTGAGCCCGTTGCCCTCGGTCCCACCGTCTGCAGGGCTCTTGTGCATATGCAGGGGTGGCATACGCTTGTGGATCTCCAGCGTCTGGTTGATGAGGAACGCGTGGGTGGAGCGGGGACTAGGGTGAATTTTGGGTCCTGAGGGACCATAAGCCTCGTATTTACCCAACTGGGCTTGGGCCTCGGCACGTGATAAAGACCCATCAGATCCTGCTTCCTCAGACCTCCTCTCTAAGGGGCTGCCGTTGAGACGCTCCTCGCTGTTGACACGCTGCTGCTTGGACCCCACCTGCTCAGACTGTACGGGGTCAGGATTCAGGCGCTTGCGTGTCCGTCGACGGATGATCTGCTCGCCGTTGTTTTGCTTGATAATGTTCAGCGGTCTAGGGGTCTGAAAAAGAGACATGCAAATTATTCAGTTTTGAAATGGGGGTCAATGACACGATGCTTATTTTTCTTAACTATAAATTTATTAAAATAAACACATTAAATTCAGTTTATTCATACAATGACTACTATAATGATAATGTTTTAGAGTTCTGAGTGTTTTTTGTTGTTGTTGTTTTTCTAATTTTTCTATCTAGCTTAAACTGCAATAAAGTTTTAGTCATTTTAGTACAACAAACTTTGTATGTGTGTTATTACATTTTATTTCAGTTATTTGCTAAGGCAACATTTCTAATTTTCATTTATGCATTTTAAGTTTTTCATCTAATAATTATACTTGATTTTATTTAAGCTTTATTTCAATTAAAACGTCCTGATATCATGAAGACAAAAAACTAATAAAAACGTATTTTATAGGAATTAATAATTCATTGTATATTCATTGCAAAAAAAATTTTTTTTACCTCAATATATTTTTGTTGAGAATAATTAGGACGTATATACACTCACATATATTTGAAGAGTAAGGATTTTTTTGATAATCATTATTTACTTAATACTTAAACCACAGCCATCAAAACCATGTGAAAACAACAATGCATTTCTAAGGATTTAAAAAAAACGAAACAAAACACAAAGCTGCAACCAGAGTTTCTGTTAAAAATGTAAAGTTTTTTAATACCAGATTTGGGTACGGTTCGGTAAAATCTCCATGAGTGTGATCCAAACAAACAAATATTCACACGCTTCCCTAATTATGTGTGAGACTGGACCTGATCTATTTACTGCCACATAAAAAGGTCTCTGATCTAATATTGTGATTTCAGTGGAGTGATTCATCCCTTCTGGGATTCAGAGGACACACTCCTGTAATTAGGCTGGTTAGCATAATAATCTGCCATCAAATGGCTATTAATTACTGCTTTATTTTCACTGGACTACGTAGTAAGCCTAGCTCAAAAATCAAGGCAGTACAGTGAGTTCACAAATATAAATGAGTGAATTATAGAAGTGACTTTCAGTTTGACTACCGGAAAGAGACAGAAATCAACGGGTGAAACTGTTATCAATTGTGCTACTTTACAAGAAAAAGCCCAAAGTAACAGTATGTTCCTTCTCATTTCTCATCCTTTACGTCTATGCTAAAATGGAAACTACTGTGGTTGGAGAGATGTGAGATATGCATATTTCCTTCCTTTGGCAGACCTGCAACAGCAGGGAAAGAATGGAGCACTTGTCTGCAATCTATTTTTCTGAGCTCAGATTCCATCCGGGTAGGCAGTGGCTCAGGGGGAAAACTTCAGTAAGGTGACGCAACTCTTCTGCTGCACTGCCAGACACATTCTTCCAAGTCCTCGCTTGATGCAGAGATCACCCACGACTCACCCAGAGCCAGAGATAATTGGCAGAAGAACTATGTCGCTCCCCTCTACCACCTTTCGACTACTTGTTGACTTTGAGGTAGAGGCACATCGGGGGAATCAATAATGTATGGTAGCCACTTGCCTTTGTAGCACCCAGATCCACCGTCATGTTTCTAGGCTAAGGAAAGCAAACTCACTCAAAGATGGGGAGGCTTGGGAAGCCTGAGTATTCCAGTATGACAGAAGGAAAAGATCATTTCTCTGGTACCCATTTTTCCCTTAAAAGCTGGAAAAATTATTTATGCAAAAATGTAGCTCCAACAAAGCCGCCTCAACCTAGCCTTTGGCTCCGAACCATATAGGGCAAGAAACAGGAGATGCATAATTTTAACAATGTTTGACCACTGGGGACTGGAGCTAAATCTAAAACAAATCTTACTGTATTGCTTCAGTTCAGTTAATGCCCTGTGATGGATGGTATTAAAATGCAAGAGATCACTCTTTGGAACATGTCAGACCTGTTGTCTGTCTGAAGAGAGGATGGGAATGAAAGCCAGACAAGTAGAAAGAGTGCCCTCTACTGCTGGACCATGTCAGGCCCTCACTGCACACTACAGAAACAGGGCATTCTTTCCTTTTTGTGTGTGTGTATCTCTTCAGTCTAATTTTCTAATGAATATTATTATTTTAAAAATGAACATAACTTGATTTATCAGTTGGCTATGAGTTTTTGACTTTTATGTTTCGAATATCAAACCAGAAAAGAGACATTCAAGTCTTAAAGCCTTTGATTATATCTACAGTACTTGCTACTACAAAATGAATAACTGACAGGAGGGGGATTTAGTTTGGTGGTCCCTGCACATTTAATAATAAAATGTAAGTATTTTATAGTATGAAAAAAACCAGAATATGGAGTTAATTCTGGCAGACTTCAAACAATAAAGAAAGCAAGAAAAATATAATAAATGTGTATTAAACTGGAACGTATATGACAAAAAAGGGAGGAAAAACTAAAAAGGTGAAATACAAACATTTAATTATATGATAAATGCATACAGCACAAAAAGAAAACTAGTTCTATAAGTCTCTTTTGTAATGTACTGTAGAGCTACTCAGCAACCTTGGGTATCTCTCTATTTATTTAATCTTATCTAGTTTTGACAGTTTAAGTACCTAAGCGAAAGACTTACAGGTAAGGTAAGATTTTTTTGTTTTTTTGTTTAAATGAAATGTATTAAATGCTTAAAGGAGCCTAGAAGGCCTGTCTTGACTGTGCTATCTGTGAACAACCTTGTGTAGAACCTTGTTGCTATTCCAGATATTTCTTTCTACCTTTTGGGCTTTCTTGCTCCAATGAGTGGTCAGAGTTCAGAAGCTGCGAGAACTTCTTGGAGAACGAACGACATATTCTTTCTGCGTCCCACATAAAAAGTTCCATGATGGTGAATCTGAAAAACGGAGGCAGCCGCAAGTTTTATGTCGGGCATTGACGCATGGCTACGGCGCATGTCGTGTCCTATTATTAGAAGATAAAATCTGAGAGACATTTATTATTGCAATGTGTTCTGGCACGAGGAGCCCAGACCTCCATTTAGGGCTCTCTACAGTGTGGTTTTATGAGGTGCTATTATTAAATGATTTCTGTACAGCGTATAAAAGTTTTTATTCAAAAATATAAAAATACTACTGGAAACTGACTGCCAGGCTGACATGAAGGACACGGTCTCCGCTGGCTTGCGTTAGCGAGCCATCAGTGAAACAGTCACTCGATTATTTATCAAACCAAGAGCCTGAAAGACTATGAGATATCTTCTACTAAACAGCCCCACCGCCTTTACTCTGCTTCAAAAATCAAACTGCCGAAAATGACTCCGCATCTTATAGCAGAAACCAAAAACAGAAACATCAGGCAAACAAAGCCTGTAGCCAATCGACAGCATTTCGAAGGATCCCGAGGGCTTCGGAGAGACGTCTCCACATCTTGTTTATTAGCTTCTAGTGGAGTGTGACGTGTACACAACCTGATGGTCCATTGCAGAAGCTACTTTACAGTAAAAGAACACAGAGAAGAACAAAAAAATTCAAAAAATTCATTCAGTCCACCGCTAGAAAGCACAGGCTTTAGATCATCGCACCACACAGTTGTAAGTATCATCAAAGATGAGCACTGAGCTAGAACTAATAAAATACAGATCTATGCTATTGCTAGTTTTGTATACAATCTGAGGGAAATACACATTTTCACCAGCACTTGTATGCAGTCATTGCACAAATGTAAATAAATAAGCTCAAGAAGAGTAAAGGTAGCAGTTCTCATTAATAGGTTTAAGGTCATAACAGATTACATCAAAAATATCAGAACCAATGATTTTCATACATTTCGGTCATTAAAGGTTCTAAAAATGTCTATAACATTCTTTAAATAATAATGACAGTGCCACTTTACCACTGGCACACAAGTCATAGTAAAACTAAATACAAGATACAGGTTTTGGAGAAATAACAAACAGCGAAGCTGCAATATATGTAAACATGTTATGCAATACAATTACTTAATAAATTGCAGAACTTTTTATTTCTATTATTGTTATTATTATTTTATTTTTGTACACTACCGTTTAAAAATTTGGGCTAAGATTTTTTTTGTTGAAAGAAACTAATACTTTTATTCAGCAAGGATGCATTATATTGATCAAAAGACTTTTCCATTTTCACAAAAGATTTCAATTTAAAATAAATGCTGTTCTTTTGAAAAGTCTAGTCAAAGTATCCTGAAAAAATTTATTACGCTTTCCAAACTAATATTAAGTAGCACAACTGATATCAACATTGATAATAACAAATGTTTCTTGAGCAAATCAGCATATTAGAATGAATGAATGAATGAATAGGATTTCTGAAGAATCATGAAACAATGAAGACTGGAGTAATGACTGCCGAAAATTCAGCTTTGCCATCACAGGAATAAATTACATTTTATAATATATATTAAAACAGAACACTATTTGAACTGTAATAATATGTCACAATTTTTCACGTGTAACCAGTTATCGCCTGTGAGTCTGATTAGGCCTGAAGAATAATTGAAGCCATTGTGTTCCACTCTCATCAAATTCATCTTCCCTCGGCTTTTAATATCAGTGTGATCTCAGTTGTAAAACTGTCAAGAATTGTTCCCAATTCCCTTAAAGTCACAGCCACCCCACTTTTTCTGTCCTAGGAACCCAGAGCAAAGACTGATGCGAGCATCAGTACAGCTTCTGCATCAATACATGATGGAACTCCAACATAAATGTTAAAGTTAGAAAAACTTCCAGCATGAGGAAACTTATTTACTCCAGACAGTGTTTAATGTGGGGCAGTAAATAAGAGTGTACAGTATTTCACAGGCTCAGCTGTGAAGTGCCCATTGATTGCAGGCTCTCTGATGAGGCGGTGCGGACAGACGGGCAGATGTGAGTGCCTGTGCTGGGTCAAGTTAGCATGACTCAAGCCACCAGGTGGCATGGCCCCTGAAAGAGCCTCTTGTGGTCCAGGCACTGTGGTGCCTAAACGCCTTACCCCAGCCGACCACACTGATTCAGTCGGCCCCGTTTCCGAGCCTGTGCCACCCAAGCACTGGTCCCGATAGCCCGAGGCCACCGAGGCAAAAGAGTGCTTCCAACATTGCATATCAAAACAGGAAGAAACCGTAACACTCACAGACTTGACCCAATTCTCAAGGAGCTCCAAAGATTAGAATGCAAAAGCAACGTTAAGTCCAGCAACAGGCCCGAGCACAATGCTTTTTCTGTTTCTCTGGCTTAATTACTCACATGTTGTCGAGTCTGTTTACCCATCATGTTTATCCAGACACCATTTCAAAGGAAATAGAAGAACACTAGAACACTTTCAAGGCTGCACACTAAGCTTTAGGTACGGCTACAGATGTGAAAGAAAAAGCTAATTCAGATCAAAATTAAATTGGGAGAGCAAAGAACTGAGGCGATAAAGCAAATCAAATGAAGTAATTTAGTGACCGAGTCCAGAAATGAGCAGTTTCTTTTCTTTGTGCACAGTTCACACAGACTAACCCAAATAATTAATACAATAGTCACAGCTTTATGCATTCATAAATGTCATCATATATAAAATGTTTTTTTTTTTTATTGTTGATAATATTCAGATAAACAGAAAGGGTGTGTATGACTATAATTAAACGCAACAGTGCATACTCACTTTTTCAGTTGCCCTGGTTCCGGAAGTATTTTTGCTATTCATGTCTTTGTTAAAGACTTATAGGCTATGAATCAAACCAACTAGCTATGAGGTGAATGACAACATTACAAACTTTGATTTGAAGGAAAAAAAAAATCAGACAAAAAGACAAAAGTACACACTGTGTACTTAACAGCTTTAATGAAAGAAAGAACTACAATCCAATGAAGCACTGTGAAAGACAAACTAAAATCAACGGAGAAATAAAAATAAAAAAATATATAATAAAAAAACTATAGATTTAATGATGTCAATTGTGTATATACAAACAATATTTTATGTTTACTGGAATATACACACACACACACACACATATATATATATGTATACAAATGTTACAGTTTGAGGGCATAGGAGGAGACTCTTCACATAATTCACAGTGCTTCATGAGAGTGATTTTTCTTTTAGAGCGATTTGCTTATCACGATTCTTTGATGGAGATTTCTTTGCAGAATCATGGATAAAGCAGTTTTTCACAAATCTGCTGTAAAACTGAATGATTATTTTTAAAAAATAAGATAAAATAATGCAGGCTGATGACTTCAGCAAAACCATATACCATTAATTAAAAACTTCGGAGCTTAAAGAAGTTCTGTCTTTAAAGGTTTACAAGTTATCATTAAAAATCAATACCCCTATGCAGAAAATGAATTGGATTTTTACTTTAAGAACCAGAATGTTACACTCTAGCGTAAAAGGAGATTTTAAAAAAGCTTAAAAGGAATAGTTTAACAAAAATAAAAAAATTATATTTCTTCATCATTTTTTCACCCTTCCAAACTTTGCCTTTCATTGACTTAAAGGCTTTGGAACACAAAAAGAGATATTTAGCAATTTTCAAGCTGTTTTTTGCTTACCATGAAAGTGGATGGGCACTACACACCTGTAGTTGCCATTAACTTTATCATATGGAAAAAAGCAGCTTGGACATACTACTAAACGTCTCTTTTTGTGTTCCACGCCAGGCTGTTGATGTAAATAAGAATGTATTCTTAAGTGACTTGCCTGGTTAAATAAAGGTTAAAAACAAGAAGAAATTTGTGTTTGGAACAACATGAAGGTGAATAAATGTTAAAGAAAGACTCCACTTGACTGGGTTTTAAGGTTGTGCCAGTAGGCATTGTATCTCGGGTTTTAAGGTCAGGTGTTTGTTAGGACTGTGGGAAGTGGGGCTCCCAGCTGGTGCAAAATTACTTCCATAGGGCCATTAGCTGGCTGCAGGGCTGAGGAAGGCCAAAAGGGCTCTTCCCCCAGGGTCCTCGCCTGACAGCGCAGAAATGAAGCGATCAAACCAGAGCTGCTACGCTGTCACCTCTCCGTTCATTTTGAACTCTGTTTCTGCGATTTGTGGGTGGGCTGGCGAGGCGTTCTCACCGTCCCTTGCACTGATATTTTCTTAGCTTCCCCCCTTACCGAGTGCAGCTTCTGATAGAGACCACACGCGTTGCACACGTAGCCGCCGTTGGCATTCTTCCTCCACAGCGAGGTCTTGGTGGTCAGACAGTTGGCGCAGAAGACCCCCGAGCCCCGCCGTCTCTGAAATCATAAAAAAAGAAAGAGAACCAAAATGAGTAAAAAAAGCAGGCTGTGAAGAAAAAGAGTGATGGAGATTCATGCTCAGCATGGAGATGGGAGGTGAATGTAAAAGAGAAAGCAAGAAAGAGAGGCAGAGGGAGGAAAAAGGAGAAAAAAGTTCCAAGACTCAGCAGGGTGTTGTTGGATATGGCAGCTCTAATGGAGAGGGACACAACGTGTCCAATCAGAAAGCCAGGATGAGGCACAATTAATAGAACCAAGCTGATTCTAACACTAATTAACCTTCCTGTGATGTATAGGCTTTGTAAGATACCACTGTGACAGCAACAATACCACCCACTTCAAACTGGGTCACCCGCATCGGCCTGACATAAATAGTTTGATCTTTCAATAAATGTCTCTTCTCAAACACATGCATGACAGGAACCTTTAAATATATGGCTGGTACTCAAAATATCTAGTAGCTTGAAATATTGTACTCTACTGTGAGAGAAGGGGAAAAAATAAACTCAAGTAGTTAAAAAAGGAGAGAGATATAGCCACATGAATCATCCACCGGGAACGGAAAGAACTACAAGTGAATCCCGAGAGTCAACCGGGGCCAATCAAAGGAATTATCTCGATTATGGTCCCAACAAAACTCATTTAGCCTTATAGAATGTGTACGATTTATTTAGCCTAACTTCAGACGGCTTGAGCAGGGAGCACATTTCTCCTGCCAGGAAAGTACAATGCTCCTAATTGTGCTCTAATACATTTAGAATGGAAAGCTTTCTACAGACATAATTTTGGCTTCGAGTCGCTAGAGCTTTTTTTGGCAGGGAAAAGGGCACTTGATTCATTGGGTGTTTCACAACATATCAGTAAAAAGTTTTGGGGCGCCGCCAGCTTCCTATAGGGTAATTTTTCCATCCAGATGCGCCATTGGAGGGCCCCGCATCAGCTAAACTAATTATGATCTCACCTTCGCTGATGCTTGCTCACTCTACGGTTCGACATCTCCCATTAATCATAGATAGGAAATGAATGTGAAAAGAGAATGAGGGACGGTAGCCCGCACAACCATAAAGAATAAAAATGATGGCAATAACTTAATGAGATGGAGCAATGTTTTCCATGAGCTATCAGCAAATGCAAAGTCACACTGACAACTGCCCTTTGCAACTGCAGAGCATCATTCTGATGCACGCAGCATTTCAGGCTGAGAGGGAGGGATCTCTCGTCCTTATGGTGCACATAAAAAGGTAGGTACACTCATTGTAGGTACATAAACACGTTTGTAATGCCTTGCAGCAACAATGACTCTGTCCTTATATTAAGCATTAAACTTATCCAAATCAAAGTCTTATCCCTTACAAAAAATACTGCAGCAGTATTATGGTATGTTGATGGTTTTAGATAAGGTAATGCATTTAAATATTCTATTGTTATTTCAATGAAATATTTAAATGTGTAATTCCAAACCTGTACGACTTAAAATTATTGGACTGTCCCTTTAAGACTGCAAGATATCTGGCATATAATAAAACACAAACCCACAATACCTTGCTGGAAGATTATCTCAAAATCGAATTATGGCTCATTTACGTCAGAATCAGTGCTTTCTTACAACCTTTAAGCGAAAATGTATATATTTTCTGATCTCAGTGGGGTTTTTAGAGGGCCACATGCTAGTTCTGACAGTTTAGACATGATTGATTGATTTATTCTTTCCTATCCTGTTCTAGCGTTACAAGCCAAACAAAGTGTCCGTCATCACCTTTGTGGATTTCTCTCCCTGGCCTTCTGAGTTCCAGAGCCAAATCACTCACACGTGTTCCCTCCGTTGGCCTGCAGTCCTTCATTGTACAACAGCCACATAGAGTTAATATACATACAACCTACACAGTGTGAACACAACTGATAATTTATCTTGTTGGTCAAATCATTCATTTGTGCTTGGCCTCCTGTTTAGCCATCCAGAAAGCTTATATGGCTATGTATACAATGAGCCAAAAGCTTTGGATTTAAAACAATATAAATCAAAAGCTCTCACTCTCAGAGCCAAAACTAAATCAAAATGAAAGGCTGATTAAGTTTTCAGTGTTAGAATTAATTAGACTCTTAAAAGACATAATCCTGAAGACTCTATTTTCATCAACAGGGAAAATAAATGAAGCAATTAAAAAAAAATTAGAAGGCTAAAGTTTTTTTTAATTCAATCCATTGTGTGTGTGTGTGTGTGTGTATATATATATATATATATATATAAACATTTTTTCAATATTACAAAATAATTTAGGTAATAAATATTTATGAAAAAGTTGAAAAGGTTTAATCAATTCATACGCCATTGGCAGGTGTAATAATAATTTTAAAAAATGCAATTTTCTACAGTCAAATTAACATGTCTCCATTAAAAGAAAAACTATTCCAATCAAATGTTAAGTGTCATTAAGTTTATGTTCATTGTCAAGACAAGGCTTTATATATTAGGTTAAATGTACAAGTGAGTTTTCCTACAGCAAAACAAAATCACAAAAAAATATGAAATATAAAAAAATATATAAAATGGAGAGGCTGACCATGTCTGCTTGACTCTGATGGCATCTGGTGTGCTGGATCACAGTAGGAGCATGATATCATGATTGAACTAAACCAGCAACTTACATTTACAACTTACTTGTTAATAAACAATCAATTGTACACATAAACAAGATACAGGGATTGCAAGAATAACTTTGTTGGACTGACATCAGGTCAAAGCGATTTCCAAAACAATCCAAAGTTAGTCGACAACAAGTATCTAAAGGAAAAATACACAAAATAAGCAAGCTATAGTGACAGTTCATTACATTTTAAGTAGAAGCGCAGGATCAAATAAAAGTGGGAGTATCAAGTTGAGATACGAGCGGGTCTTGGGTCAGTTACACAGGAAACCCCAGAAATAGCCTTCTCCTGTTGAATGGTGCAAAATCCCAGACTTCCTTTTCAATTATCAACTGGACCGGTCTGCCATCTGTAAAAATGAATGCGTACCTTGCTTTGCCAGGTTCTGTTTTTATCTCTTTCTCTCTTTATTACATCTCAAAAAAAGGACAAGTTGGCGAGAGAGAAAAAAAACCTGCACATTTGACTGGCTTGCTGCAGCTGCTCACCAAAGGAAAAGGAGGGGAGGCGAATGAGAGAAAGCCCTGATTGTCTTTGTTTTCCCAAAGTGTGGGGCGATTTTTCTCGCCTGCCACGTCTGGCCATGCTGTGAGGTGATGCATTGTTTTTTTTCCACAGGCTAGAGTGGCCGCAGAGAGCCCAGGCCCTGTCTGTTTCCTGGCCTGCTCCAGTTTATCACTGTATCTGCTCTCAGCGCTGCTCCCACTATCTGGTATCCGTCACGGCCTTCGCTAGGTGCCATGCATTATCACACAGCACTGTCACTGGTTAAAACACCACTAATCGTAATCAAAACAAACTTTTGTGCTTTCCTTTCATCCACACTCGGGATGAGGTGTAATAATAGGCTGGATTATGTATTTTTTGGGATCATTTATTTCCATACAGCAAGGGCTACAACAAAGGTATGCGTACAGGTAGCGCGGGGTTAGAGGTACTCGCAGTAAACAACAAAATGCCTGTTCTTATTTGCATTGCGGACTGTGATGAATGACCCTGCTGCACTCTGGTACTTTCTGTGGGTGTAGCCTGTGCATTCTGTTTGTACGTGATTGATTATGCATGCCTAACACAAGGCGCTCTAGGGAGTCGGACTAATTCGGTCCTGGTGAAAGGAATCTGAAGTAATTAGAGGCAGGACCTAATTACATCTATTTATTTAACGAGCATGTTCCCACAATCCCATAAAGCTCTCCATTAAAAGCTTCTAGTCTCAGGTGAAAGAGGCGGGGAAAAAACATCACACCTTTCTGTCTTAAACCTATTACGCTAATCAGCTGCTCCCGAGGTTTTGTAACCGGTTTCACATCCATTGTCAACTTTCGGTGCTCAACAATGCGCCATCTATGAAAAATGTCTGTTTTAGAGCTGAAAATAATAGCTTTCAGCACCAGGGAGATTTCCAGGCCTCTGCAACGTCAATCCTATAGTCAGTTTTGGTGAGGTGGACAGCAAAATCGTGCCTAAAAGCAGAGGCAGTTAAAATGATGAGGGGAAGCAGGGGATGCTTGGAGACTGACACCCATCACAGATGTAATATGTGAAAATAAGGGCTAATGACGCATTTGGCATGCCGTGTGGATGTAAGAGAAAGGATTCCTTGGTTTAAAGTGGGTGATTTGCACACAAAGCCGTTGAAATGAAATTACATGTAATTCACTTAGGCAATCTGCGGGGCCTCTTACATTAAATAAACAATTATTTAATCAGCTGCGGGAAAATTAGGTGAACCCCTACTGACAATTTCAATTTCAGGAATCCTGCATCAACATTTCAAGGCTCAGGCAGTACCACCGAAAGCCGTCGGCAAACATCTGGATACAATTGCAGACATATCGAACCATCAAGTCCTATCTTAGGTGGATGCTATACTGGGTTTAAGCAAATCCAAAGGCTCTTGGTGAAATGGAGTCGTAATTATATAATTCAGTTTGATAAATAAGGTTTAATATATTCTGTGAAAGCGTCAATTCTCCTAGAACCTGGGAGGCCACAGTTCAGGGTAATATTCCCACATCACATTCACATTTCTTCACGTTGCTCTCGAAACGCTTCATGTCAGGAGAAGTTGTCTTTAAAAAGCAGTAAGGACGGTCTCAAATCATTTGTAGTGAATCAGAAGGTTATTTAAGAACTTTACGTATCGGAGAGCACAGGTTAGTCGTCACATTTTTTTTACTACAATGAATATTTTTCAGGGTTCTATTTTTTGAAAGTCTGTAAACTTAAACATTTCAGAAAATTTAAAGTCCATATGAGATGAGATACCTTATAGCAGTGGGTCTCAACCAGTGGCCTGGGGCCCATTAGGGGGCCTCAAGATAACTTATTTAACATAAGTCATTAAAATAAACTAAAACAACTAAAACTCAAGATATTTCTTATTTTGATTCACCTCCTTCTGGTTCTTTCTTTGAAGAACCAAAGTCTTAACTGTCTTGGAGAGCCTGGATATATGAGGTACCCTAATTTGTGATGTCTACACCTGGAAAAGTCATGTAAATTAATAAAATCATTTTTGTAATGAATAAATATATTTTATGCCAAACTCTAAAATATTTTATCAGGTAGAAATTGAGTGTAAAAACCAGATTGGACTGGAAACACTTATATAAGAACATTCAGGTCTTAAATATTTTGGAATTCTAAAATTTACAGAAACCAGGAGTGTCAGGCCTTTGTATATTTTGTGGACAAAGGGGGGCCTTGAAGTCGAACAGGTTGAGAGAACCATTGCCACTGCCAACTAGACCCAATATCCCATGTTAAATATGCAAGTTGCAACTGTACATTTACCATAAAGATAATTATGGCATCATGGGAATATATTTACAGGAAATGAAAGACAGAAATGGAGGAAAACGTCAACATGCCACAAGCTAACCAGTCCCCTCGGCCCAAATTCAAGCCGCCAAAACTCTCTGAGGAGATGGGCTTCAGCTTTCCATTCAAAGACAGCCCTTCTGTTATCTCCATCCAAATTTCCATCCACCCCCTTTGTCCTGCCCTGCATCGCACCGCACCGTGGTGTACCCCACTGACACACGAGACTATCTGAGCCTTGGCTTTCTCTCCAAATCAGATTGAATCGGAGGACATGATCAAAGACAGATGGGTCTCTCTCTGGAAGTGTGAAGCACAGATATCCATTTGCACTCAGAGGGCTTATGGTTGTAGTCATGTGAGTAGACTATTGTACTGCAAAAATCAAAGGTCTCCCTCCTTCTTGTGCAAATAGTAGGTGGCTTTATGTATTCTGGAATAATCTATTCCAGAGGCCGAACAATGCTCCCGTCTCCCATTACCGCTACAAAGGCATTAGGCCTTTTGACACTATCGCTACACCCGTATCCCTTATCTAGGTCTTCCTTAGATATGTGGTATCCTCTTCAGAGAAACAGTTCCGAGGACACATCCTGTCTCGGTGACAGGAGAGGAAATCCGGATACACCACAGCTGGCCTCTAAATGTGTCATCTGTCACCTCCATAAGGTCCTCTTCAATGCTGTTTGTGTCGACTTGTCCTGGATGTCATAACATGGGGCCAGCTGAACTATAGTTAAAGTGACTGACAATGACGGGCAGGAAAGAGAGCAAAAAGTTCAAGCATGACTTCACCGGCACACCTGCTCGTGTGTCGCAGAGGCCAATGGGGTTACTGGCAGTCACAGAAAGGGTGCCTCCTGATCTAGAAGCATTTTCTTGGATCTACACATCAACATCATCTACTGAGATAAAAACAATAAATTCTGGCCTCAGATCAGTATTTTAATATCAATGTTCATCATAAAAAAATCAATGACCTACTTCTTGTTCTCTGATGAAACTATGAATTAAATGCTAAATGCTGGTACTAATCTATTTCTTTCTTTCTTTCTAAAAATGCATTAAAATGGAATTCATTCAAAAACTTGAATACACCTTTTGATGATGAACATGTTAATTTCGATAATTTTGGAGGGCATAAATTCAGAAATGTCAAAGTGATTCAACGGTGCTGATTTTAAAATTAAGAAATGTCTTAGCAAAAATGTCACTGCTTATTAATATTTGTCAACAGTCACATGCTGTAACCAAATTGCTGAAATATGTGGAAAAAAATTAAAACAGAAAATTATATCATAGAGCCAATAAGTCTGTGAAAAAATCTGATAATTAGATTTTTTGGTTAAATGTTAGTTCAAGTTGTAATGTTCCCCAACACATTAAAAAAAAGTAATAATTCAAAAAATAAAATAACAATAACAATAAAAAAATAAAATAGAGTAATAAAAAAAAACTATATTACTTTAAAAAAAAATGTATATCTGTTATTTATTTTTTATTTATTTATTTTTGAAAATAATAAAGAGGTGTACACTCATGTATTCAATGTGTAAGAAAATGTTACTTTTTACTTGATTACACTATATTTTCAGAGCCATTAAATTTCTTGAAAATGGTTATAAAGATTTTTAAAACCCTATGAAACCAACGTGAACACATTTCTAACACCGTGCCTACACCGGACGAGAGCGGCGCGATGCGAGGTGACAAAAGACAATATAACACATTATAATCAGTGATGCTTTCTACACTGGATGTGGCGGGATGCGTCACGACAAATCCCCAACAGTAAACTGATGCCACATTCTATTTATGACGTACTGACACAAAGTACAAATGATTTGCAACGGTCGCTTTGTCGCGTCTGGTGTAGACACGGTGTAAGACCTTGGCACATGTTTTAAAGAATATTTTTCAAAGATTTATCCTTTTGCTTATCATGAACACTCATGCATGTCATTGACCTGTACTGCAAATTAGTTTGGCCTTTAGCCAGGTCTCAAACCAAAAACAGCAGATGAATGGAAGCGTTGAGAGGTATCTTGTAAAATAAGATTTCACCATGGAACATTTTCCAAATATTTTCTGCAGATCGGGGGCAAATAATAGGAACTTTTTTTTTTTAATTCTTCTCCAAACTAAGTAAAATAGAAACTGTGGGAACTGCCACTAGCAAAACTCTGGCACAGTTTGCTTTAATAGTGTGTGCTGTAATATTGTGTAGAAAGAGGGACATAGAAACCTAAATTCTCCTTGCCCTGGAGGGGAAACACAGGCCACAGAGACATGTGAAGCTGCTATGTGTGGGAGAGAGACAGTCTATACTACACAACACTCAGCACCTGAATGTGAGCTGCTCCGTACGCTAACAATGACAGCCTTTTTTCCACTCAACTAGTGTTTCTCTGCTGTAAATTTCACATAAGCTTGCTAAAGTAAGCTGTGGGCTGCTGTACGTTTGTGGCTTTGCAATAAACAACAAGTTACGAGAACGCCACTGTTGAGAATGACTTAAGCTGAAAAGAAGTAAACCACATGCACACACACACACACTGAGGTATTCACACCTAGCAAAAGCACACAAACTCTCGCTTTCCATTTATGTGCAATTAAGCCAACTGGAAAATACTCGAAAATATAACCAGAGCTTTTCAGCTCATATCAGTTTCACTGTTAGACATGGAGCATCGCAATAATTGCCCTGTAACTCAGAACCCAATATTTTACTGCGCTCAGAGAAAATATCAAATTCACAAGGATAACACTCATACGCTTCACCTCAGAGAACAGTCTGGCAAATGTACCCACTCAAAAGCAGAACGAGAGAGAGATTTTGTGGTGTAGGCAGTCACTGCGTGGGATCTGATATAATAGTGACACCTTGATAAACATGGTCAGATCTGGTTGAGGCAGCTTGCTGCTCCTGGATCAGGGGTTCAGGGTAGGCGACAGACATTATATTAAATATAAAAGTGACTTTTGGAATGATTTGAGATTTTTTTTCCTTCTTAGGCTGACTATTAGAATGAAAA
Source organism: Sinocyclocheilus rhinocerous (assembly GCF_001515625.1). NCBI lineage: Eukaryota > Metazoa > Chordata > Actinopteri > Cypriniformes > Cyprinidae > Sinocyclocheilus > Sinocyclocheilus rhinocerous. The sequence continues at coordinate 1,247,981 of NW_015641038.1, read as the reverse complement.
TATCAGACTACAATTAACGGCAACATGTCATTTGTACATTTGTCATTCACCAGATGGTTTTAATGTTATTTTTAAAATGGTCTTTCATCAGATTTGCATCATTATATCATACAACAATGTATAATGGGACACATTAGAAGAAATCAGCTTAGCAACTTCTTAAGAAATGTTTATAAATGAACCTTTCCCTGATTGTACTTTAATTTGTTCTCTTACTGTTCTGAATTTCATCTCTTGGTAATCATCAACTTTTAAAACTTACAAGAGTTATAAAAAAAAGTTATTTTCATAACTCTAAAGAGATAACAGAAATATTATTTTGAATAAATGTGATAATGCAGAACTGAGAAGCTGTTGAATAAGATATGAACACATATCAGTTTTTAAAGGCATTAACACAAAGCTGCCTTTACATGGGGAAGTCAACAAAATATAATACTACTCATCTCAAACCAATTAAACAGTGATATTTATATATCTTACACTTATTATTATACCTTAAATATAATGTTTTGTAACATCCATCAGGGAATATCTCAAGAGACGTCATGCGATATCAGGAGAAGCTTCTCTTTCTTGGGGCAGCTAAACTAACTTTGTCATCATGAGAAATAACCAATATAGGTAACAAAACAATCAAAACAACCACCTCCAAAGAACTTTGCAGGAGATAGAAGATTAACTCAAAAATGACAGGAAAAAACTGGATGAAAAAATGATAAGCTGCGGGAAGCCAATGCCCCACTAAACTAAAATTAGCAGTAGCGTGACAAACTCCAAGGGGCTCAGACTGAGATCCTCCATCATGTTGCCCAAAAATCATTCACCCACTCAGAGTACACAGGAAGGGACCATCAGCCAGCAACTAACACTAATGAAGCCTCCATGGAGCTTCCATAGTTCAGTGCCCATCAGCTCAAATCACTATACATTGACACTGAGCTCTGACAAAACGTTCCTGACTGACACTACAGCACAGCGGCGTTTGGCTGTGCATTAAAGGGGTCATATGATGCGATTTCATTTTTTCCTTTCTCTTTAGAGTGTTACAAGCTCTTGGTGCATAAAGAAGATCTGTAAAGTTGCAAAGACTAAAGTCTCAAATCCAAAGAGATATTCTTTATAGAAGTTAAGAGTTAGCCACACCTACCTAAAACGGCTCGTTCGAACACGCCCCCACATACCTACCTCACTATGTGGGAAGATTTGCATAACACCGCCCAAATGTTCACGCAAAGAAAGAAGACGTAACTTTTATTCTCGCTGTAATATTGTTGCCGCCGC
>NW_015641038.1:1223398-1243963 GCF_001515625.1 Sinocyclocheilus rhinocerous | reverse complement strand
GTTTTGTAAAAATCGACGCGTTTCAAAAAGGCGGGGCATAGAGGAGAAACAATAATGTACAGTATGTGGAAAATAATGTGTTTTTTTAACTTTAAACCGCATAAACACATTTCATTACACCAAATACACAAAATAATGTTCTTTTTAGCAGCATCATATGACCCCTTTAAGGTCAAGTACATGAAAACCAAAAGGAGCAAAAAGGCATGAGGAACATTTCAGACATCATTTATTAATGAACAATGTTCATTGATTACACTGAGAAGTAGTTCTCTTTGTCTGTTTGAATCGGTAAAGTGCAGCTTAGCTACCTACGTGTTTTGATAAAACTAACATGATGTGTTCATTGCACAGCTAGACTGTGGTATATTTGAAAGTGCATTATTCATGGAACCTGCTTCACAAGTAGAGCGCCTGAGCAATTTCATGGGTTGTAATTGCCTAGCAACCCTGGACAAGTGAGCTCTCTAAATTAGCTGCTAAAGAGTGGGAGACTTTTGAGCTAGTTGAGTAAATTTCATTGTGCTAAATTTGGATAATTACGGAGAGTTTTCAGGCACTGCGTTAATGAATGGCACTTTGTTGTATTAAATCCGGGGCTAAATGGTTGGAGTATGGCAAAGACATATTGGGGGATGGGGGCCAACACCTCCATCAGTCTGCAGGCAATGACTGAGATTCCACTGTAAGAACCTCATGAACCTAATCAAGTCATAATAAAGCTCTGATTGAGAGGGAGGAGATAGAAGATTAACTCAAAAATGACAGGAAAAAACTGGATGAAAAAATGATAAGCTGCGGGAAGCCAATGCCCCACTAAACTAAAATTAGCAGTAGCGTGACAAACTCCAAGGGGCTCAGACTGAGATCCTCCATCATGTTGCCCAAAAATCATTCACCCACTCAGAGTACACAGGAAGGGACCATCAGCCAGCAACTAACACTAATGAAGCCTCCATGGAGCTTCCATAGTTCAGTGCCCATCAGCTCAAATCACTATACATTGACACTGAGCTCTGACAAAACGTTCCTGACTGACACTACAGCACAGCGGCGTTTGGCTGTGCATTAAAGGGGTCATATGATGCGATTTCATTTTTTCCTTTCTCTTTAGAGTGTTACAAGCTCTTGGTGCATAAAGAAGATCTGTAAAGTTGCAAAGACTAAAGTCTCTTCATTGCACAGCTAGACTGTGGTATATTTGAAAGTGCATTATTCATGGAACCTGCTTCACAAGTAGAGCGCCTGAGCAATTTCATGGGTTGTAATTGCCTAGCAACCCTGGACAAGTGAGCTCTCTAAATTAGCTGCTAAAGAGTGGGAGACTTTTGAGCTAGTTGAGTAAATTTCATTGTGCTAAATTTGGATAATTACGGGAGTTTTCAGGCACTGCGGAAATGAATGGCACTTTGTTGTATTAAATCCGGGGCTAAATGGTTGGAGTATGGCAAAGACATATTGGGGGATGGGGGCCAACACCTCCATCAGTCTGCAGGCAATGACTGAGATTCCACTGTAAGAACCTCATGAACCTAATCAAGTCATAATAAAGCTCTGATTGAGAGGGAAGTTCCTGGAAGTGTGATTGCATGGAGAAATAGGAGGAGGCCAAAACAGCCCACAATAATTATTCCAATGTAGAACATTATAGCATCATAATCTGATCATTTGCAGTGAGAAAAATACAACACGCATGCATAGTTAAAAAAAATTCTGGACTAGAATATGAGAAGATAGATTAAAATACTAGGGCTGTCAATTTAATATGTTAATGTAGTAAAATTAGGTAAGGGTACAGTAAAAGTTTTTCATGTTTTTAAAAGATGTCTCTCATGCTCACCATTTATACGATGCATGTATATGATCAGAAATACAGTAAAAACTCCAATATTGTGAAATACTTTTCTATTTAAACATATTTTAAAGTGTAATCCATTCCTGAATAAGCTGAATTTTTAGCAGTCATTACTACGGTCTTCAGTGTCACATGATTCTTCAGAAATCATTCCTGTATATTGATTTGGTGCTCAATAAATATTTCTTATCATCAATATCAAGAGTAATTACTATTTATATACAGTAAATAAATTATTACAATTTATATGTATTTCTAAACACACACACATTGCCAAATTAACATTTATTCATACCTTCTGACCTCAACATATATATATTGAGGGGTGAGAACCAGAAGGGCGTAAGTGACATTTTTGGTGAAATGGAGATATATATATATATATCAAATGAAAGCTCTTAATGAGCTCTTTCTACTGGCAAAAGTACTGTCATCCATTAGTGTACAAATTTTTATTATAAACAATTGAAATCAGTACACAAAGTCAGATCAAACTATGGTAAATTTTTTTATCTTTTATGTGATTAAGTAAAATTTATAATCATTTGACAGTCCTAAAAAAGGGAAAAAGAGGATATGGAAATAAAGGAAGAGGATATGGAAGTAGAGGATGAGGAAGTAAAGTTTTTCTGAAGTCTGTCAGAGCCTCTTGGCCATGTTCACCTTGACCCCGCTGGTCTGACGAGCTCTGCTCATTTCCCAACACTGGGCTCCTTCCCCACCACTGAGCTAATCAGAGCAGGCAGGTCACACAGACCAGCGTCCGCCAAACAGGCCAGCAGTGGAGGAGGAGAATCTATTTTAGGACAAAATTCTGGGCCTCCACATTCAAAAAGACACACGAAGACATGAACGGTGTAATTTGTTCCCTTCCTTTCAACAATTATGCCTTTACTGTACGGGTAAGATTTAATCAGACATATGTCTGAAAAGTTACTGGAACAGAATCTACGGCTTCTGAATGGGAAATACTTTATTTTTCTGTATAGAGTCACCAAGAATACCAACAGTTACAAAAGAAATGCCAGCCAAACTGAAGAAACTGGCCATTAACTCAGTGCTCCAACATACAGATATGATGAAACTAGCTAAATCTGATTTATAACATTTATACTTATATACTCTATGTGCTGAAATGTTCCTCAGGATCAAGATAGCACAATGTTTTTAATGGTCATGAGCAGCGCTAAGGTCCATTACCAATTGCACCTGGAAGAGTGTCGAACTACAGGGTCCCCCTTCTGCCCTCAGGCGAATTGAATGACTAGCCTGTTTCCAATTTTCACACTAACTCTAATATCTAAAAGATACGTACATCCAACCTCTTTCTCGTCTTGTGCAACTGGCCCTCTTAACAATGAAAAACATATTCAGCAATTTTCTTCTGTGCCTGTAACACACTTTCCGTCTTGACCTTTGCTGCTAACTAGCATTCACGCAAGCCATAGTTAATTACATCTCCAAATGCTTAAATGTGCTGGTTTGCGGACTTTTAATTAATGTAGCCACTGTAAATCCCATCTGAGGGCACCAGAGGCAGGAGATGAAGGGGTTTGGTGTGTAGGCATTTTGTAACACTTTGATTTGAATGAAGTGCTAAAAGTCAAGCACACAAATATTCGATAGTGTATAAGTTATATTTGCACAGATAAGAATCTTGACAATATCTATAATATCTATTACACTGAATATACTTTGATGTTTGCACCTTGTCATAAACCTGGCACTGAATAATCAAGTTACTGACCTCTCAAAGGTAAAAAATATTGGATAAATCTCAGTAATAGAATGTGGCATACAGAAACAAAGAGCATGCATGTGAACTGCTGTCAGGTCTCATAAAGTGTGTTACTGAGTAAAATACTCATTTCACTCTCCTTCACCCACAGATTCACAAGATGTGACTTCTCCAGTCAGAGGAAGTCAGCATGAACCATTAAGTGCCTTTCAGTGACACTAACATTTAGTCTAATATTGCCTGTGGGAACAGTGATTTTGCCGTTGAACCCATTGTTTCATTATAAGGGGTTAGTCTAGCTGTGCAGCTGCCATGTGACGCACCGCTGCTGGCGCAGTGTTTATCTGAGTAACTTAAAGCGATAGTTCCCTTAAAAAAGGAAAATTCTCTCATAATTTAAAAACAAACAAACCTCTACGATTTTTTTTCCTAAATATAAATCATGACACTATTGTTACATCTGTTTTGTAGCAGATTTTTGAAGTTGTTTTCATTTTTGAAGTTTGCATTATTGATTCTTTTACTTACCTGTTTAAGACGGTGAAGCTGCATTAAAACAAAACTATACTGTATGAAAGCACTATAAAAATAAAGGTGACTTGACTTTTCTGTTCCACAGAAGAAAGGGTAAAATAGATTTGGAATGACATGAGTAAATTATTACAATTTTCATTTTTGAGTGAACCATCACTTCATATAGGAGGAGTTGGATCTCAAGTTGGTGGAGTTGGTGCACCACTGTAATTACATGGTAACTCCTCAGGAACTGTCCACTTGTGTAACATTCTGGACACCAACCACAATTTATATGTAAATCCTAACTTACTGGCCGCTGCTGTGTAACATCAGAGTAATTACATGGTAAATCCATAGGAATTGTTTACTTAATATAAAGTGCAACACTTTTTTTTACCAAAAAGTGCTGTTAGTCCTGTTAAACATTTGTACTTTCATTACCAAAATGTGTTGTTACCAATGTCCTGTTACACATTTGTATTTACACATACCATTCAGTGTAGTTACACAAACATTACAGCTGTAGATACTATGTACCAATGTGTACTTACACTGTGGTTACATACTATGTACACATCTAGTTACTATGTAAGTACACAGGTATTAGGGACACAATATAAAGTGGGACCCAAAATTTTATAAAACATAAACCACTTTATAAAAAATTTATGTGTGTGTATAATAGGGGTGTAACTGTACACAGAAGTCACGGTTCGGTACGTAACTCTTTTTTGGGGTCACGGTTTGATATGAGTTTGGTACAAGAAGAAATGAATTTTTACATTTATTTTAACAGACAGTAGTGCTACATACATGTAGCATGAGCAGTTGTTTTTTATTTGAATTAGATTATATAATTTAAAGCAAAAACAGAACGGCCTGATTTTAGATTTGTGAAATTATGCTACATAAGACACCTGCACAAATTCACTCTCTGACAGCAGGTGGAGCATATGGAACAGCAGCAAAATAGTTTCCTTGGTTACCACTATAAACAAAGCAACTGTGCTTATAAACACTAATTTGATATGCATTATATGGAGGTAAGAGGAAAAAAAAAAACATCAAAACATTTCTGAAGACGTTCAGCTCCTCTCAGAGATACATTCATATAAACTCCCACATATTTGTCTTCCTATATTTCGAGCATCACGAACAGTGAGCTTGATCTGCCTGGTACAGTATTTTCTCCTCTTTACAGACTTCATAAAAATTCCACACAAATTACATTTTGGAAAATGATTGCAATGCAGCATCTCTAGAACCCGTAACTTTTCCATACTGCTGATGTAAAACAAGCAGGCGGTTCTTCAAGCCCTTGTGTGCGATCTGAACTGCCGTTCTTGTTTTGGGTTGGTGCGTAGATCGCATATACATACCTATGGTATATCGTCTCTTCTTCTGCTCTTTCCTGTCGTGACTGTTAGCGTTGCAATACCGCACATGCCCTTCTGGATTGATTGCCTATGACTGACTGTATTAGTTGTCTGACTGCAATGAACCGAACTGTGACTGTTCGGGAAATATCAGTTATTTGTAAGCTCACATAAAAATATCCATCCATGAACAGCTTCATACTTTGATAATTTAATTTAATTAATTAATGAATGTATGCATTTAGCAGACGCTTTTATCCAAAGCGACTTACAGTGCATTCAGGCTATACATTTTTTTACCAGTATGTGCGTTCCCTGGGAATTGAACCCATGACCTTTTGCACTGCTAACGCAATGCTCTACCACTGAGCCAGAGGAACACAGAATTAACAGAATTAATATTTTTATGAGACAGATGGAAGTTCTGAATGTTCTATAGGAGGTAAATCCTGACCACAAGCTGTTTTCTGTGATTGCTGAATGTCTCTGATGTACATTATTACGTATTACGGGAGATGGCCATTCTCTCACACCAAAACCTATAGAGATGAGCACAGCAGCTGTGATCAATACATGAATTACAATTTTGTTCTTTTTCTCTGCTCTCGAACACACTCTGTGGGGAGAGTGTGCTCATTGCATGCATGGAGTTGGGCTATGCTAGTGGGCTTACAACAAACAGGCACAGGCTTGAGCATGACCCGGTGCGCGTCACTGGCTAAGTGGATCGAAGCCTATCTAGCGTGGGCAGTGATCAAAACAGCCGTGAAGGGAATTGATGGAAGTGGAGTGCGGGGTCACAGTGTTCTTTTTCACAGAAGTCTTATGACAGTGAATCTTTGAACCAAAAGAATGACTGATTACAGAACTATACTTCTGCTCTAATTATTGAATTCCTATGCATAGGATGACCCTTGATTTGGGTGTAGAGGGACTGGGTTACTGATCTATTTCAGTTGGCAGTGCAAAGTGGAAGAAAAGATAGTCTGAGCTCACCAGAGACCACTGAATGTAGTAAATGTTATCTAAACATGTGCTAGGAAAATATCCATTCTTTGACAAGTTTTGTCGAGGAAAAAAAGTTTTTGGCAACACTTTAGATTAGGGAACACATGTTCACTATTAACTAATGGTCCATCTGAAATCACGTACTTTACTATGTACTACATTTGAACTTGAACTTACTTCACAACTGTTAAAAAGTGTGTTCTATATAGTATGAATATGGGTAGTATGAATGAAATTCAGATGTACTACGTTCACTATGTTATTACTATCACATGACCTACCAGCGTCAGTTGCGTCTCTTCACTGCCATTCATAAATCTTCTCCTGTGGCCTCATGGGATAGTAAAGTGTCCATTGACTGAGCATGTCAGAAGCTATCCGGATGCTTTTGAACTACTGTTTTTTAAATACTACAAATTCAGACATACTACTATTTGGGCATACTGTTTTTTTGCATACTATAAAGTAGGGAAGTATTCGATTTTGGATGCAGCGTAAGAGTTTTCCCACAATAAACTCATAATTTGCTGCTTATTGATAGTAGGTTATTGTAGTAGTCATGTTTAGATATTGGGTAGGGTTAGGGGATCTAGAATAAATGAATGCATAATAAGTACTTTATAATTATGTGCTTTAAATTATACGTACTAATAAATAGCCAATATGCAAGTAATATGCTAATAAGCAACTGACTGACATTCATTTTCTGTATGAACTTCTGCTACACACCACTCAGCAAACCAATGTGAAAATGTGAATCCAAAATTAGTTGCTTCACTACACCTGAAATTACTGAGCAATTAGAAAGTAAATGGTATTTGTCTATAATCAGAATATATAAAGACAATAAGAATATATGGAATAAAATCCAAGTTGCTATGTAAACAGTGCACAGTTAAGCTAATGAACTATATTACTTATATGTTATTACTAGAGAATTCTTTACATATATTAAATTGTGTAATTATAGAATGGATAGTTCCCACTTCTAAATTTGAATTATTTGCAGAATATGAAATAAACTAACAGAAAAAATACAACTGTATATACAGGTATAAAATCTGCATATAATAAAATTACATATAAAAAGATAATCAGAATTAAAATGAATAAAATAATCAATATCAAGAAAATAAAATGAATGCATGAATAAAGCAATGCATAAATAAGTTGCTATTTTGCTTGGCAACCATATAGACCCTGCAACTAAGAACTATGAACTACATTGCATTACTTTGTTTTTTCAAGAAATTAAGAATGATTTTAAATTGTATTTTATATTTCTGATTAGATGAGCTGTGTTCAAAGCTGCTCATTTATTCTAAATAATATAATGAAGAAAATAATGTGTATATAACAAAACTAAATGTAAAAGATAATAAGAATACATAAAATAAATAAATAAGTAAATGTCAAGTTGCTATGTCGCTTTCAACACTAAACAGCCTACAGTTAAGCTAATGAACTAAATTACTTGGCTTTGCATCATGGCTAAAAACGACCTTTAACCTTGGTAAAAATCACTGCAATGCAAGACCTCGAATGTCTTGTTGCTTTATCGACTGGCCTGAAAAACATCAAACCTATCCTTGAAGCAATGGCAAGAGTTTCACGTTGTCTGCCAAAATGTCCTTCTACTGAGCAATCGCTTGTTGGATCCATCAACCTAAGTGGCTAATGTATGGGGAATACAGAATTCTCTTCAGTCAGATCAATAAAACTGCTAATAGTCTTAAATACTTTACAAGCTTTATTAACCTAACACCTACTTTATTTCCTTTATGACATGAGCTCTATTTCAGAGATAATAAACCCAGCAGACACGAGGTCTGAATATCTCTGATGCACATTACGCAAAAGGTGTCTGGTCAAGGATGCGACGGACCAATCAAAACACATGGCACCAGTTCATTTCAGGTGTCACTGCTGTTGATGTCACTGGTAAGAGCCCTTGTGACATCACAGGACTCGCGGGACCTAATTCACCTTTGTAACGAGAGTCTGTCAAAATGCCAAACTCGATCGATAATTGAGTGAAAGGTCAGTGTGGCCTCTCTGAACAGTATTCAATACTTAATTACCTGAGCTGACCTGCTGTACGAATTTGAATGGGTATTTAAAGGGAGAGAAACATTTGCCACATGACATCAGCAAGAATGAATGATGCTTCAGGTATTTATAAATGCTTACGGAAACACACACCTGTGCATCATTGGTTAAATCTGACAAAGTCTATAGAAGGAGAAGGATTTAACTGGGATGTTATAAAGACAAATAAAGGGGTATGCAAAGATTTAACCATTTATTAATTTGACTCCGGTTATTTTGCTTGGCTCAAATGTGACTTGTGTGTTTTCAATTGCCCTGCTGGATGTCCCACTGTGAGCAATTACATGCATGTGTGTCTACTCCAGACAGTTTGACAGACCGGGTAACATAAGTAATTATGGTTGGTCTATTTGTTGACACTATGTGTGTGTGTGTGTGTGCGTGTAGGATGTATGCGGGAAAAGTATGCCCTTTCTACACTTAGATGTGAGATGTAAACCTTACACATATCATATGACTCCGCATCTGTTATCTCAGGGCTAGTCAACTTTGGAAAGGTCAAGAGCCACATTAAAAATATATATATATTATATTACATTAAATAATATTATTATATGATTTGTTTTTGTGTGAAGATATGTTGAAACCCATTGAAACAACTTCCCCATGGGGATAATAAATTCACTACTACTACTATTAAATAAATAAATAATATTTAAATATTTGGTTTGAGTGATTATATCACTGTATTAAATTATTTATTTATATAAATAATCACAGTATGGTTTTATATGCTGGAAATTAAACCCCAAAAAAGTTTTTACATTACTTTAACATGCATTCATGTAATAATTCCAGTGCATTAAATACTTTATAAATGAAAAGTACTTTATCTTGTTTGATTATTATTATTTTTTATTAAATTTTTTAATTGATAACCTGATGGATACAAATTAAAAGAATGATAAGTCTGGCATCAATGCAAAAACAGTTTCATACATTTGGTACAATCTAACAACAAAAAACACAAAACAGTACTGCATTATAAATTCAGATCAGATTAATCACGTTTGAAGCCATTCAAGCATAAAGACAACATACCTGCACAACTGTGACAGCTAATCAGCCAAATATTTATATTAATGCACAAAGCTGCACTGTGATGATGACGGAAAAATAAATACTTTGAAGGCTGTGCATTAAGTAGTGCTGGTTTATATTAAAGATTCTCTTCACCTCTCTAAAAGGGTGTTTCTAACAAAGGAAACACTGACAACAACCAAGGCCACATTGGCAAAATTCTGATACCTTTTGTGCTGATGTCAGCCAACATCTGACAAAGGTACGCCCAGTTTCAACAACAGATCACTTCAGAGCATGGCTAAGATGCCAGTGCAAAGGCGGAAAACTCAAAAATCAATTTAAGTGTTCTGTAGGCCACTGCCCATGCAAGAGTGGAGAGGAGAAATAGATTTTCTGCTTCTCGCAGGTGGCCACCTTGACATTTGCAGGCACTGCGAAACTGTGAGTAAAAGAGACGTGTTCTTAAAAAGTGCCTCAGGAGTGCTAACACTTCATTTTAACGGAATTATTCACCCGAAACTGAAAATACTCATTGGTTAATCACCCTCATGCTGTTCCAAACCCATATAACATATGACTCTCTTTGTAAAGAGCAACTAGCACTTTCCGGAATACCTGCTTTTGGGTTGCATGGAAGAAAGGCTGAAGCCAACCTTAAATGTCAAATGAACTGAAATTGTACTTTATTTAGCTAAAGCAAATTTGTTTCACGAAAATGTAATTTAAAAATGTATAATATATAATAGAAAAATGTATGCGTGTGTGTGTGTGCGCGTGTTGTACAATATGTAATATATATTATTATATAATATAATATAAAAATTAGATACAAAAAGTAGTACATTTCAAAGCCTTGTTTGCTTACTTAAAGTGTTAGTTCACCCAAAAATGAAAATTACCCCATGATTTACTTACCCTCAAGCCATCCACGAGAGAGTGGCGTCCAGCGGATGACGTAGGCGTAGCGTAAACACCGGTGAGAATATGCTAGTCACGCGAGAAACATTTTTTGTTTACAGCAAAGGAAAACCAGTGTCCTCTTGGCTTATATTGAAATCCTCCAACATTTTTCTTTACAAATCCCCGTTTTGTACTACTAATTCGTGACCGGTGTTTTGTTTTGCGGTGAACTATCCCTTTAAGCCTCTTCTATATGGGTGACAGAACTTTCATTTTTGTTGAGCTACCCTGATAAGTAAAGAATAAAAGTTTTACTCATTAATTAAACCAAGATAAATTTTCTGTGAATGTAAAATATAAATATAAAATGAGAGTGAGACAGAGGAGAAAGAGAGTCTCCGGTTTTCAATTCCATTGTTTTATCCCCGTGATATATTCTTCATGAGAATAAAGACTGTGCTCAAGCTTGAGAAGGGGATGAGGGAAAAGAAAAACCCCTCAGAAATGAGAGCTGAGGGTTGCAGCTGCAGCAGTGCTATTTAGAAACCACTGCGTCACTGCAAGTGGGGGCTTACCAGTATCAGACATGGTAAACCCATCTGATATTAATGTCCTATTCCTACACGCCCTACGCTGGGAAAACAGCAGCACTCGTACAGCATACAAATGCACTCGTATGATGACAAATGATGGGCGAGCTGTGAGCTATGAAGGCACAGGGGCACATGCGCATGCTGTGGCTGTGAGTGACATCTGACGCAGTGGGATCTCAACTGACACATCTGAGAAAGGCTTTTATTTAACTCTAAATACAGTTTGTTGGGCTGTGGGCTGGCAGTTCTAAACATGTAAAGCAGAGGTTTTCATGCGGAAGCCACAAGCTTGATACCTGCTTGTGTCATGTATCCATGTTCCCTTCCTTTTCATTTATTGTCTTTTCTCAACCTGCTTTATTAGCAAACATGGCAAAAACAGAAACAAATCAAATTAAAGTACACACTAAAATAATGAAAAGTGTTCAGTGGGTTGGTATTCTTGCCTGTCATCACTGCCAGCTGTGTTAGGTCATGCCCTCTGGTTGACCAACCCACTCCCATCATATGCCTTGGGTGGGACGAGGGTAACAATGTTCTGCTCATCTTCTTGCCTACCCCAACATGCGCACATAGGCACACACACCCACAGAGCAGTGGTTTTCACTCATCCGCTGACTGACCTTCTAAACGGCAAAATTCAGCCACGCTGGTAAATATATGACATAGTTTTGACTGAACTCAAGTAAATGCCTGCACAGGAGGTACAAGCTTAGTGCTTCACCTCTTCCATAGTGACTCAGCATTTCTGATGGAGGGGAATCCCCCATACAAAAAGTTTTCTTCTACCTGTTTATTCTCATTTCCATTTTCCAATTCTGTAAAATGATGAAACTGTGATTCAGTGATTAATTCTCAAGGGGTTTCACACATGTGTGAAAGTTCACACGTGTGCAAACACTAGTATTCACACCACAGTTGAATATGTGTTGTGCGTCATTCATAATAGAATTGAGTTGCCTTTTAAATTTCTGTTCTATTTAAATTGCATTTGAATTGAGGTAGCAAAGATGATGCAGAACTGCAATTCAAATTTGAATGAAAATAATTAGCATTAACATGTGTTATAATTCAATAAACCTGTATAAAAATAATTATTAAAATAGAAAAGTAAAAATTGTCAAGATAAATTTTGAGTGATAAAGGCTTGTTTGAAAGTTTTGAATAGATAGATAGATAGATAGATAGATAGATGTAAATTCCTCTTCATTTCATTCCAATTCAAATTCCAATCAACTCGCCACTTTTCCCATGACACAGCCCTTCCATCTGTGTTTTGGTAAACGTTAACTTATTACCAGGTGCATGTTTTTTAAACAACCTTATCAGCTAATTCCATGAAACAACACAAACATTGAATATTGAAGAGATGCTTTTGTGCAGTGAGGCCCGTGGAGAGCATCGGAATGGGGATTGGTTCCAGAGATGTGCTCCGGCTGATAACTCTTTTCTGTCTGAAAGTGTTGCGAATGCAGTCTGCCTGCATGAAAGATGACTGACAGCCAGACAGATACATTCACGAGTGGCACGCTAGTTAAGTATAATGTCTGGGAAGATCGTGAATCTGCATGAAAATCAAAGATTACCATGCTGATCACTCGAAGAAGCTGAAGCACATGTTGTGGAAAAAAGCCAGTTGGAATATCTGCCAGAATGGAGTTCCGCGGACCTCCAGGCGATAGTCAGAGGGGGGCAGAAAGCTGTGTTGTGGATGGAGACTCACAAAGAATACAAGTGTGTTAATAGTCTTTTCTTTATCAATGGCTTCAGGCCAAAGTGGAAAGCAGAAGAGAAAAGGTTGGGTTTTGACTGTGTGAGCACATTTATGTGAGTTTTAAAGCCGGAGATAGTGAGCCGTGTCCGTGTGAGAGGAAAGCTCGGGAGACAGAGTTCAGGACAGGCTCAGTAAGAAAGAAAGGCCCTTTTCTCTTCTTGTCTAGAGACGGCATCTCTGGGAAGATCGTGAATCTGCATGAAAATCAAAGATTACCATGCTGATCACTCGAAGAAGCTGAAGCACATGTTGTGGAAAAAAGCCAGTTGGAATATCTGCCAGAATGGAGTTCCGCGGACCTCCAGGCGATAGTCAGAGGGGGGCAGAAAGCTGTGTTGTGGATGGAGACTCACAAAGAATACAAGTGTGTTAATAGTCTTTTCTTTATCAATGGCTTCAGGCCAAAGTGGAAAGCAGAAGAGAAAAGGTTGGGTTTTGACTGTGTGAGCACATTTATGTGAGTTTTAAAGCCGGAGATAGTGAGCCGTGTCCGTGTGAGAGGAAAGCTCGGGAGACAGAGTTCAGGACAGGCTCAGTAAGAAAGAAAGGCCCTTTTCTCTTCTTGTCTAGAGACGGCATCTTCGACAGGAAATGAACACAAGCCTTGACTGAATCAGCTGGTGCTCCTGCCCACTCTCTGCTTTTCTGTTCTCACAAGAGGATACAAGAGCTCTTTTCCAAAACCTAGTGAGCTGCCTCGCTTTCCACTGCCTTCATAGACAGCATGCTAATGGTCATGGAAGATCATATGTGACTTATTTGGAACACTTCACATTGGCATTAACTACACATCAACACCACAGAAACGGTCCTCTGCAAGGGTGATTAGACTCATAATTGACTTCACTGGAAATCATAGACTGCACAATACTTAAATAAGCAGAAAACACATAGTCTGTGTTATCACCATCAATGGAAACTAAACGACAACTTTTCCATTAACTGAAATAAAAACGAAAACTAATATGAATGGAAAAACTGAAACTAAAATACAAGTAATGGATCCAAAATTAATAAAATGTATTAATAAAATAAAAAAGCTAAAACACTAAAACTAACAATGAAGAAGAGTAAATAGTAACAATAACTAAATTAGATTAAAAAAAAACAAAATAGAAATAACACTAATATAAATGGGAAAACTGAAACTAAAATAAAACAGGAATTACTTCAAATACGTTTTTTGAACTTTCTATTCATCAAATAATCCTTAAAAAAATATAATGTTTCTACAAAAAATATTAAACAGCACAGCTTTTTAAACATTGATAAGAAGCTAGAATCAGCATATTAAAATGATTTCTGAAGAATTATGTAAATTATTATGTAATTATATACAAATATTTCACAATATTACTGTTTTACTGTTTTTTTTTAATCAAATTAATGCAGCCTTGAATAGACATAAAAACAAATCATAAACCGCAAATGTCTGAACGGTAGCATTATTGCTGCAATCAAATTTGGCCAAAAAAATTATCTGAATAGACAGCAAAAGTAAGGTGCAGTCCATTTGCCTATTATGTAGGCAGCCCACTAGGTTTTGTAACAGTGGCAAAGCACTGAGAAAGAACTTTTTATCTTTTCCCTCACCTGACAACTCTGTGAACCTGTCTGCCTCTCATTGTCCTCTTCCCTGTACATGAGTATGAGCATCTCTATCTCTCCTGTCATGCGTCATCCTCCCACTTCCTCTCAGCTCCTGCAATGCTATTTAACCAACAACTTGAGAGCTATCAAACGGAGAACAAAAGTCAGTGAATGCTGCTGATCAGCCAAGCAAAGAAGTCCGAGAGCCTCTCATTCTCTCCCCATCACCTCTCAAATTCTCCCTCTCTTTTACTCACGCCGAGCGTTCCTGAGCTGGACACTGTCCAGGATCTGTAATAAAGTGCTAAGCAGAAGACAGGAAATACTGGAGAAGTCGAACAATGTTATGACAATACTTATAACTTTTACAGTTGGGGCCCAGCTGCACATCTGCATAGCATCAGGCTCTCACTGGCCCAGACAAGAGGAAACCATTTTTACTCCTGGCATCCAGCGCCTCCAAACAGATGTTATCACTTTACCAATAGCCTTGTTTTGTTGTCTTTTTTTCTTTGACACAGCACAAAGAAAAACACAACACAAAATGGCCATTTTTCAAATGAGGAAATGGGAGTTGTTGGCGTTCGGGAGGGTAGGGAGGGCAGCAAGGAGAAACAGCATGATAGATTAATAATAGTTACCGTAATTGATTTAGCATGAAGGAATCCACAACGATCTCCAGAGGGGATGTGTGTTGCTTTACAGGAAGACGAGCTATCGTGCTAACAGAACATGCTAAGCGGTGATACGTCTCTACGCTTGAGAGCTACTCAACAGCCTGTGAAATTAGCCCGGGCACCCCACAGGTAGTCATCTGTGTGTGACGATATCGCTGTTTCTTGACCGCAAACTAAAGTCAATAAAAACTTAAACAACATTTTTAGGTTGCAGTTGACTTTGTCAAACTGTCTATCATTTTATGCTTGCTACATCTAAACGTCCATATAAAAATGCTTCCATTTCTACTTAGTGCAAAGCTTGAAATAATCAGTAAATAGCCAAGCCAAAAGCCACAATACAACAGGGGGAAAAAATAGACCTCCAGGCTATTGCAGGTGTAAACTCTGGTTGACGGTTTGCTTACATCCCATGTGAGCAACACAGGCTTCCAACTTTCTGCAAGTCTTTGGAAAGAAAGTTAATTGTTCACAATTTGACAGCGAAATGCGGAGGTCTGTTCCGACTGGGGTATAGTTGTGTTCGTCTGCTTAAAAAGTAATGGAAAACAGCCTGGCTGTTGTCGTTATGTGATTATGAGTTTTTATTAGCATAGCATGCCTAATCACAATCGACTCCATGAGCCCATTTAAGAATGTTTTTTTTGAAATAGCACTTTTTTGACTCCCCACGCAACAGTGGATTTGCTCCAAATTCCAATTTAATCACAACAGACCGACTCTGCATATCCTTATCATTTTTCCCTTCGTCTTTTATTTATCATTAAATACAGATTAAGCTTACAATCGCTGGGGATTTGAGTTAATTCTCGTTGTGCCGGCCTTTGCTACGATCTCTGCTGTACCTTTCACTGATCCAACGAGAGGAAATAAATCTAAATTATTCATTTATACCATAAAATTTCCAAGACACCTTTGGGCTTGTAGGAAGAGATGCTCATCAAGATTTCTGACCTTCATTTACAAGATCTCAATAATACTGCTTTACTGCGGACATACACAAGCTTTCAATGTCCTCTCTGGTTTAACTGCCGCTATCCGAGGAGGATTACAGGCTTAAACTCACAAGAAGTCTCTTGTCCCTCCTAGTAAACACAAACCTGAGTGGACGGCTGCAACAAACTGACTTTAAATGAAAAACAGTCCTTTGAGAACCAAACTTGGATTGTTGAATCAATGAAAACGAGCATATCTGAATGCTGATGGACAGCAGCTACTGTGCTGTTGTCCATATTTCGTTTTATCGCTGGGAATAAGGCTTATTATTTGAATTTTCTCCTATTTTAAAATATAATCCGCCATTTCCACAGAGGCAAGGCCAAAAGAGGGCAGATTTCACACACGCTGCCTGTCACACACAGGCAGAGCATAACTGTTTCATTCAGACGGCAGGTTTTACAGCTCAATTTGAGAACAAGTGTTTCATTAGTAGAAAACAAAATGCAGACAGCCTCCCCTCAGTTTGTGAGGAATGGCAGCCAAATCAAAAATTGGGGTTCAGGAAGTTCTGCATAACAGTCCAAAAATGAACAAGAAAAAAGAGGGAAATGAGGAGAGAGAGAAAGCAATAAATGTAGCTACTTTTAACAAAACCTCCCAACACCACATGCTTTTTAGACCTTTGCATAGTTTAGCCTAT
This sequence comes from Sinocyclocheilus rhinocerous, assembly GCF_001515625.1. Classification (NCBI taxonomy): domain Eukaryota; kingdom Metazoa; phylum Chordata; class Actinopteri; order Cypriniformes; family Cyprinidae; genus Sinocyclocheilus; species Sinocyclocheilus rhinocerous. Next base: position 1,227,165 of record NW_015641038.1, on the reverse strand, counting down.
ACTTAGCCACATTTCAGTAGGCCTAGAACAACTGAACACAAAAGTTCTCAGTGGGTGTCACTTACATGCACTAAAGACAAAAGAGCAACAAGTACGCTAGTGTTGGGCGATATGCTCCATAGTCATATCATCCTATCGTCAGCCTGTGAAATCACCGATACACGATATTATCATGCTAATTTATTTAATTATTCACTTACTTAGTTTCATAGCCGGAGAGTGAACCAACTCGGGTAAGGCTAAAAGCAGCCGTATGTTACTGTAATCTATTAACTTCACATTATATCTTAGTCATTATTTTTCTTATATTTAGTCAAGTAGCATATGGATGTCATGTCATAAAATATTTTTAATATGACTGAATTTGTATTTAATATGATAACAATTTAATAGAAACATTGTAAGTTACTAATTATAATGCTTACATTTCCTTAGTTATTCAAACAGCAGCTACAGAAAACAAACAAAGAACATTTACATTATCAAAGAACATCATCACTGACTTCAGTCAAACGCGAGTTTATGCACTTTAAAAAACACTCCGGTTATAATCAGTGAAGCTGTCTACACTGTATGATGAACACTTTGTTGTTTATGATGAGAATTCGTGAGACAGAAGACTTCAGTCGCGAGCGCACACACTGAACAACAAAACTCCGGTATTTCAGTGATGACTCACCTGAACGCCTCTGATTGGCCGCTGCATGTGTGTCACTGTGTGTGATTGGTAAAAACACGGAAAAACAAATATAATGGAACAAATAAGCCCTAATATTAATTATATAATAATACTAGCCTGATGATGATAATAATAATAATAATCGTCTTGCAATCGTCAAAGGCATCAGCCACAGGCGATATCTCTGACTATCGTTGATACACAATACTATCGTCTATCGGCACAATCCTAAAGTATGCCGAAAAATGTACATTTTAAGATGAAAAGAAGAAAATGTAAGTGGTGCTTACCCAAGGAAAACCCACTATCATGATCCTGGAGTGTTGCTATGCTGTTGCTAAGATGTAGTTTAAAAAAGTATTTATAACCGAAATTAAACGGTTTTAATTTTTTTATTTGCATTTTTTTATGCAAATTATGGCATCTTTTTGGTTAATATGCGAATTAACAAAAAATACTCACTTGAAGTGGATAAATGTTATATTTATTAATTAGGCAGAAATGCACATAAACTAGATACACATATTATAAACACTCCGTTTCAATAGGCGTGGTGGATTGTAGACTCGGAAGTAAACGGCCACTGCTATGATTGGCTTACAGTGGTGTATGTTTGACAGCATAAATCCTTCATCGGTGGACGCTGCTGTGATTTAGTTTAAAAACGCATAAATACGCAGTACATATCAAACAATCTGTAATAACAGAAAAAGCAATAGTGACCACTTACTAAAAACAGTTACTCACACTTTTGTAGTGGGACATTACTGTCGGATCCAATATAGTCGGCACAGCATCGTCTTTTAGTTTCAATCTTTCTGAAAATCCTGCGTCGAATTGTACCTTGTTTGTAAACAAATCCGCGGTAAAATGAAGTGAACAGAAGACCAAGTTCTTACTGACGCAGTCTGGAATTTCATTAAAAATAAAGTTCATCCACTCTTTCCTAATGTTGAGATCAGAAGGAAGGCAATGCAAAGACTGTGTTTTTCCACAACTTGGTACTGCACAGTGTCTTGTTGTCTTTGGAGGCATCTTTATCGTTTGGTTTCTGTGTAGACCTGCGCTTGCCTCTCTTGTTATTTACACTACATACGCAAATCAGTGGGCGGGGCTAAACAGGCAGTGATGTAGAAGCAGGCGTTGATCTTCTTCTGCAGAAGTTTAGCCACACTATTACGTCATAAAGTGGCACATTCCACAACCTGTCGTTTTGGCAGATTGGCTTCAATATAAGCTGTTTTTAGACTAATGAGAAAGTACTGAGTTCTGAAAATTACAGGATGTTTTTATAATACAATGACCTCTTATACAGTGGGTACGGAAAGTATTCAGACCCCCTTAAATTTTTCACTCTTTGTTATATTGCAGCCATTTGCTAAAATCATTTAAGTTAATTTTTTTTCCTCATTAATGTACACACAGCACCCCATATTGACAGAAAAACACAGAATTGTTGACATCTTTGCAGATTTATTAAAAAAGAAAAACTGAAAAATGCTCAGTATTTAGTAGAAGCACCCCTTTGATCTAATACAGCCATGAGTCTTTTTGGGAAAAATGCAACAAGTTTTTCACACCTGGAATTGGGGATCCTCTGCCATTCCTCCTTGCAGATCCTCTCCAGTTCTATCAGGTTGGATGGTAAACGTTGGTGGACAGCCATTTTTAGGTCTCTCCAGAGATGCTCAATTGGGTTTAAGTCAGGGCTCTGGCCGGGCCATTCAAGAACAGTCACAGAGTTGTTGTGAAGCCACTCCTTCGTTATTTTAGCTGTGTGCTTAGGGTCATTCTCTTGTTGGAAGGTAAACCTTCGGCCCAGTCCGAGGTCCTGAGCACTCTGGAGAAGGTTTTCGCCCAGGATATCCCTGTACTTGGCCGCATTCATCTTTCCCTCGATTGCAACCAGTCGTCCTGTCCCTGCAGCTGAAAAACACCCCCACAGCATGATGCTGCCACCACCATGCTTCACTGTTGGGACAGGTGATGAGCAGTGCCTGGTTTTCTCCACACACACCGCTTAGAATTAAGGCCAAAAAGTTCTATCTTGGTCTCATCAGACCAGAGAATCTTATTTCTCACCATCTCGGAGTCCTTCAGGTGTTTTTTAGCAAACTCCATGCGGGCTTTCATGTGTCTTGAACTGAGGAGAGGCTTCCGTCGGGCCACTCTGCCATAAAGCCCCAACTGGTGGAGGGCTGCAGTGATGGTTGACTTTCTACAACTTTCTCCCATCTCCCGACTGCATCTCTGGAGCTCAGCCACAGTGATCTTTGGGTTCTTCTTTACCTCTCTCACCAAGGCTCTTCTCCCCCGATAGCTCAGTTTGGCCAGACGGCCAGCTCTAGGAAGGGTTCTGGTCATCCCAAACGTCTTCCATTTAAGGATTATGGAGGCCACTGTGCTCTTAGGAACCTTAAGTGCAGCAGAAATTTTTCTGTAACCTTGGCCAGATCTGTGCCTTGCCACAATTCTGTCTCTGAGCTCTTCAGGCAGTTCCTTTGACCTCATGATTCTCATTTGCTCTGACATGCACTGTGAGCTGTAAGGTCTTATATAGACAGGTGTGTGGCTTTCCTAATCAAGTCCAATCAGTATAATCAAACACAGCTGGACTCAAATGAAGGTGTAGAACCATCTCAAGGATGATCAGAAGAAATGGACAGCACCTGAGTTAAATATATGAGTGTCACAGCAAAGGGTCTGAATACTTAGGACCATGTGATATTTCAGTTTTTCTTTTTTAATAAATCTGCAAAAATGTCAACAATTCTGTGTTTTTCTGTCAATATGGGGTGCTATGTGTACATTAATGAGGAAAAAAAATTAACAAATGATTTTAGCAAATGGCTGCAATATAACAAAAGAGTGAAAAATTTAAGGGGGTCTGAATACTTTCCGTACCCACTGTAAATAACTTGCCCTAAGGGCAAGTTATTTGTTTTTCAATTTTTTATTTATTATTTATTTATTTTTGCCCTACGGGCAAGTTATTTATTTTTCATTGGCTCAAGTTAAAAAAATATAGATGTGAATCATTACCAAAAAAATTTTTTAATTGGATGAATGAAACATTTTTTTCAGTGTA
>NW_015641038.1:1208382-1217394 GCF_001515625.1 Sinocyclocheilus rhinocerous | reverse complement strand
ATATTTTGAAGAATGTTGGTAACCAAACAGTTTATGGTTTACAGTAGCCACAGTATGCAAAAATACAATGGCTACCATCAACTGTTTGGTTACCTACACTCTTCAAAATATATTTTTCTGTGCTCAAACACTCATACAGGTTTGGAACAACTTGATGTAAGGAAATGATGACAATTTAAATTTTTTGGCCAAATGAAGCCTTTAAGTTTTCTGTAACATTATGTTCACATATGCAAACGTTGCATTATCTAATTAAATATGCACTCATTTGCATATATTTCCAGAATAATAAACTGAACATTGCATAAAGCCTGGTCCAATTTTTTTTTTACATATTAGAGTTAAAGGCTTTTACTGAGGGGATCTCTCTTTTAATCGCTCCATAAATCACAAAATACCGCCAGAAAAAAACCACCATATTTAGAGGTTACAGTGGGTACGGAAAGTATTCAGACCCCCTTAAATTTTTCACTTTTTGTTATATTGCAGCCATTTGCTAAAATCATTTAAGTTAATTTTTTTTCCTCATTAATGTACACATAGCACCCCATATTGACAGAAAAACACAGAATTGTTGACATTTTTGCAGATTTATTAAAAAAGAAAAACTGAAATATCACATGGTCTTAAGTATTCAGACCCTTTGCTGTGACACTCATATATTTAACTCAGGTGCTGTCCATTTGTTCTGATCATCCTTGAGATGGTTCTACACCTTCATTTGAGTCCAGCTGTGTTTGATTATACTGATTGGACTTGATTAGGAAAGCCACACACCTGTCTATATAAGACCTTACAGCTCACAGTGCATGTCAGAGCAAATGAGAATCATGAGGTCAAAGGAATTGCCTGAAGAGCTCAGAGACAGAATTGTGGCAAGGCACAGATCTGGCCAAGGTTACAAAAAACTTTCTGCTGCACTTAAGGTTCCTAAGAGCACGGTGGCCTCCATAATCCTTAAATGGAAGACGTTTGGGATGACCAGAACCCTTCCTAGAGCTGGCTGTCCGGCCAAACTGAGCTATCGGGGGAGAAGAGCCTTGGTGAGAGAGGTAAAGAAGAACCCAAAGATCACTGTGGCTGAGCTCCAGAGATGCAGTCGGGAGATGGGAGAAAGTTGTAGAAAGTCAACCATCACTGCAGCCCTCCACCAGTCGGGGCTTTATGGCAGAGTGGCCCGACGGAAGCCTCTCCTCAGTTCAAGACACATGAAAGCCCGCATGGAGTTTGCTAAAAAAACACCTGAAGGACTCCAAGATGGTGAGAAATAAGATTCTCTGGTCTGATGAGACCAAGATAGAACTTTTTGGCCTTAATTCTAAGCGGTATGTGTGGAGAAAACCAGGCACCTGTCCAATACAGTCCCAACAGTGAAGCATGGTGGTGGCAGCATCATGCTGTGGGGGTGTTTTTCAGCTGCAGGGACAGGACGACTGGTTGCAATCGAGGGAAAGATGAATGCGGCCAAGTACAGGGATATCCTGGACGAAAACCTTCTCCAGAGTGCTCAGGACCTCAGACTGGAACTAAGGTTTACCTTCCAACAAGACAATGACCCTAAGCACACAGCTAAAATAACGAAGGAGTGGCTTCACAACAACTCTGTGACTGTTCTTGAATGGCCCAGCCAGAGCCCTGACTTAAACTCAATTGAGCATCTCTGGAGAGACCTAAAAATGGCTGTCCACCAACGTTTACCATCCAACCTGACAGAACTGGAGTGGATCTGCAAGAGGGAATGGCAGAGGATCCCCAAATCCAGGTGTGAAAGACTTGTTGCATCTTTCCCAAAAAGACTCGTGGCTGTATTAGATCAAAAGGGTGCTTCTACTAAATACTGAGCATTTTTCAGTTTTTCTTTTTTAATAAATTTGCAAAAATGTCAACAATTCTGTGTTTTTCTGTCAATATGGGGTGCTGTGTGTACATTAATGAGGAAAAAAAATTAACTTAAATGATTTTAGCAAATGGCTGCAATATAACAAAGAGTGAAAAATTTAAGGGGGTCTGAATACTTTCCGTACCCACTGTATGTCAAAAGATCAAGGGAATTTTGATTTCTCAGTTCATGGCCCCTTTAATACTGCTTAGGCAAGTACAACAAACGATTCACAAAAAAATTATTAAAATCAATATCATATTACATTATAACACATAAATCCAGTAAGGCACATTGAAGGGGTTAGCAGGGTACACTCATGTGCATGTGTTCTGTCAGTTCACACGGATCAAGAAATGACGGCGGCCTGGAGGAACCCCCAGTAAAGTACACAGAACATGAAAAAGAGTCTAGGTGACAACGCACAGCTGTTTCATGTGCACACGAAGCTCCTCGCAAACACTAGGAAGCTGCTGCCTCGCACACTTTTCAGTCTGCATTACCAGACTACTGCAAAAACTGCTTACGACTAGGGATGTGCGCGATGACTAATTTGACTGTCGTTTAAACGAAAGTTTTGGTTAAAATTATGGTAATGATAAAATTATGTTTTTCTTTTCTTTTTTTTTTGTCGTGTAATCGACTATTGTTTTCAGTGTCGACTAGTAGGAGCTGTACCGTTTAGTCGACTAGTCGACTAGACCCGCACATCCCTACTTACGACATCTGGTGACGGCTGAGGGACATCTGCTTAACAAGAAATCCAGGGTGTGAGAGACTAAATGAGAGAATGAATTGCGTGAGAGAGAGATTGAACGAATGAGGGAGTCAGTTTGCCACCCTTAGTTTCGAAATACAACTGTCCGTTTTCCCATCGTCAAATGTGAAAAGGCACAATGCTTCCCACAGTTTACTTTGACAAATTGGAAAGGAACAAAGAAAAAAAGGAAAACGGGACAAAAAAGAAAAATGACAAGGAAAAAAAGAGGAAGAAAAGTAGTAGTATGTAAGCCTATTAACTTCCATCCATCTGTGGGCTGTACATTACCCTCAGCTGCCCTGCAGGCACCACATCTACACAGGAGCTTAAAGAGAAAAAAATGAGGCAGGCGAAACGCCGGAGAGCGAGTGTACAGTCTTTCCACTGAGCGAGGGCCTTCCCAATTTCCAGTCGGAGCTCATACACACATGTATCATTTCTCTGCTGATTAGGGAAGAGGGATGGTTTCACATTGAAGAGTTTAAGTGCAACAGACTTCCAGCTGTAGAGCCGATAAGGGATGATATAAAAATGCTGAAGCATGTTTTTCCCTGTGTTTTAATCGTCTCCTTCTTGTAATGTAACACTGGCTATGGGGCTTTGCCTTGAATCTTTTATTTAAAACACATGTTCCCAGCTCTCCTCTTAAAAAAGCCTCCCTTATCTCGCCATCAATCTACAGACACTGGCTGATTCATTCTGAGCGTGATGGGGGCCAGGTTTTACATTTGTGCATGAGCGTGTGTGGGTGAGCGCTTAGACTTTGTGACTATGTAGGCACTCTATAACATATTACATTATTTCGGTATGTGTAAATATGTATACGTAAACACACATAACAAAATAATGGAATATGGTGCAGTGTGCCTAAGAACATATAAAAATATAAACACAAACACAAGCACACACACAACTGGTCAAAAGCTAGAAATAATTAAGAAATACATTTTTTAAATAAGTGCATTCTCACTAAGGCTTCATTTATTTGATAAAAAAATACAGTAAAAGTAATTATAAAATAAAAGTAATATTGTGAAATATTATTACATAATTATACAATGAAGGATTTCTGAAAGATCATGCGACACTGAAGACTGAAAATGCTGTTGAAAATTCAGCTTTGCCATCACAGGAATAAATTACATTTTATAATATATATTATAATAAAAAACTGTTATTTTAAATTGTAACAATATTTCACAATATTATTTGTTTTTTTACTGAATGTTTGATGAAATAAATAAGAGACTTCTTTCAAAAACATACAAAATGAATGATTTGTCTAGAAGTTATGGGGGAAAAAAAGAAAAGAAAAGTGCTACAATTGCCTCCCTCCGTCATATCCACCTTATTTTTCAACACAGAGATAAGTTACAGTACTTCCTGTAAATATGCAAGGCTTCAGATTCATTAGCTTCCATAAATAAATAGAGTAACAAAGTGCAGAAAACACTAAAAACTATTTGCCCTACAAACCAGTGTATCCTATGATAACGATTTCAATTAATTAAAATAATATGATAATAAATACCAGTTTGCAACATCAAGCAACAGACTGTTTTTGTACAGCTAAAATAACTGCAAGAGGTTAGACACCAGAAGACTTCTACATTCAACTTAAAAATACACACAGCTGCTCTTACATTACAAATAAGGTGGATACTTTCATGTTTCTTCATTGCCCAATTTGAACATTCAAACACATCTATGACATTCAGAAATGTCGTCCAAGTAAGCAAGTCAAACACTGGGATAGGAGCCACAGCCTCTGAATGTGTAAGTATATGTAGGTTACTAGAATCAGTGACATTTAAATATTTTACACGTTGACACAAAGGAATAAAACAAAAGAAACTGCTAATGCTCTGCAAACATGACTGTCCCCGTGGCCTGTATGAAACAGGTATACTCTTTAATAAGAAAACATTCAAAAAAAGAAGTTGATAAAGATTAAGATCAAGAATGGATTGTGCAAATATGTTGTCACATTACCTGTACACTACAGTCATGGAACTTCAATATTACTGAAGCAACCTGAGTCTTCAGGAAAGAGAAGGCGGTGGAAAAAAGAAAGAAACAAGCTCTAGGCAAGGAGAATAATTTCAGCTCTCCTCTTCAATTATTCATTTGTTCATTTTCCCCTCTGCACGTGTAGATAGACTGGGAAAGAGGCGGTAGGGCATGAGTGAAACAGAAAGAATGAAAGAAATAGAAAAAAAATAGAAAAAAATTATCATCTGGGACATGCTTTATTCTTTACAATTATTATTATTTTAGAATTGCCTTAAGTACATTGCTGTAGCATTATTCTTATAATCCCGGGCCAAGCAAGAACCAAAAAAAAAAAAAAAAAAACAGAAATGTTTCTCAAACCTCATTGCCACCATGCTAGGATGTAGTGGACTGTTGCCAGGGTGTTGCTATGCAGTTGCATCGAATTTATGCAAAATAATCAAAACTTCCACTTGAGGGGAACATATTAACATCCACCATATATTTACAATCAGTTAAAATTATAACAATGAAATATGAACAGAGGCGAAGAAAAGAAAAAAAGCATTAAAACTTATATATTTCACCTGAAGAGTGGAAGCCTGGAGAGAAATATATAAGAGAGAGAAAGGCTATTGACATGTCAAACGCACCCTCTGAAGACACAAACTTTAAAATGAGAAAATAATACGTAATGTATCCTGCTCGATAGGCCTGACAAAAGCAGTATTTCACTCAAATACCCATAATGCTTTTGGGCTCATGGGAAAGAGAACTCATTCAGTACTGCATTAAAGAGATCAAACAGTAAAGAGGTTTCATTATGCATCTTCCAACACTTTACAAGAGCACTGACTCATGCTGAAGACCCTTCAAATGTTAAAACTAAATTAAATAAATTATTATATTCAAAATTATTATTAGTGTAATTTTTTTAGACTTTAAATATAAAAAAAATAAATTTAAGTATTAAACACAATTAAATGTAATTTACTGTAATAAATAATTCAAAGTATATTTTAATTTTATATTTATTTATATATATAATTACATAATATACTTTATATTTAATTCATGCAATAACTAAAATATACTAATTACATATTAAATATATGATGTAATATACTATGTATATACCTAATATTTATATACATGCAATATATTATGTATATACATACTTTATATTTAATTAAAAAATTTTTTTTTAAATAATCTAATTGATTTTCAATCAGTTGAGAAACATTCATTGATATATGTGTGATAGATTTATCTGGATGCACGACTGGAGGATGTGATGTACTACAGTGGGCATTTTCATTCTATTATGAGTGAGTTTAAACACCTCCAGCTCAGAGCGCAGGGAGAGAATGGCCTCATCTGATTTCTTAGGGGAATGTAAACAGCGTTTTCAACAGCTTGCCTCGTCTGGTATCAATCAAGTTCATACTTCATGACTTAAGGCTGCTTTTCTGTACTGATAAAATATGGCTGTAAGTTAATGTTGTGTGTGACAGTTGCGGTCAGAGCTGTTGGGAAAAAAATGGAGAGAGAAAAGAGACTAGAAAGAGAATGGAAAGAGAGACAAAGATAGACAATCAGAGCCAGGAAGGAAGGAAGAAAGCGAGAAATAAACAGACAAGCAAAGTAAGATGTTTCTCAGTTAATTGGACACAGATAATAGTATGTCTTTGTGAAGAGGAATACAGAGATACATGTATGTGTGTGTGTGTGTGTGTAGCCAGATGAGGGTAATGAAAGCAGTCAGAGTCTTGTTGCTGCTCGGCTGCTCTTTGTGCCCACTTTGAGCCCACACCACTGGCCTGAAAATCCACCCGTTGCCATGGTGCTGGCCTTGAGGACTGCCATTATTTCCCCCCTGCAGAATTTACTGCTTTGCACAAAGACACACACTCTGTCCCTCATCATAATGCTTCCTCGCTAAACGAGCGATAGGAAAAACTACACTGGGAACGAATGCTCATCAACGACTGGTGCTGTTGTTCGACAGCATAACAGCATATCTCTGCTTTAAAAGCTCAGGGGTAAACACAGGAACAACAGAAAGGGAGGATTTAGAGGAGAGCAGGCAGGGAGGAAAGGAAACTGGTGTTGAGAGTGACATGAGTTATTGTAAATTTTATTTATTATGGCTGCCAATTTATTAAAATTGAATTAATGATTTAAAATAATGATTTGAATTATATTTAAATGTTTTGAATGAAAATAATGAATTGATGCATATCACAGAACAGAAGCCTATTACTGACCTACAGTTCAGAAAATGAATATAGCAATTTTATATAAATATATATGAATACTACTGGTCAAAAGTTTGGGGATGATATTTTGAATGTTTCTGAAAGAAGTCTCATGCTCGCCAAGTAATATAATATAATACAGTAAAAACTGTAATATTATGAAATATTATTACAATTTAAAATAACTTCTATTTGAATATATTTCTAAATATATATATTTTTTATTCCTGTGATGGTAAAGCTGACATTTCAGAATCATTACTCCAGTCTTCAGTGTCACATGATCCTTCATATGCTGATTTGCTGCTCAAGAAACATTTCTTATTTATTTTTTTAAACTGTGAAGCATTTTTTTTCTTTCAGGATTCTTTGATGAATAGAAAGTTCAAAAGAACAATTTATTTGAAATAGACATCTTTGGTAAAATTATAAATATATTTACTGTCACTTGTGATCAATTTAATGCATGCTTGTTGAATAAAAGTATTAATTTCTTTTTATTTATCCTTTATCCAACTTTTAGTGAGTGTTAAATTGCATATATGTCTCCATTTTAACTCAGTGGTTGCTCTAGGGAGCTTGATAGAAATTGCATTTCACTGCCAGCAACTGCTGCTCCCTACTGTATTGATGTGCATTTAATAAAGAAAACCTTGGATCTTAACTCTTGAATGAATGTATATGGAAGAAGAGACCATGATTTCATTACTACAACATTGTTGATTCTGTAAATGCTGCATATGTTGCATTAAGTCATGTATATGTATTCATTGTGAAAAAAATATGCACAAAAACACCTTGTCACAGGGCAGTCCCATCAAAAGTATGCATGCAAAATATACTGTACAACGTACAAAAATACATACAGTACAAAATACATACAGGCAGCATATTAGTACTTTAAGATAATAATTTGCACCATTTAGGGTAAACTAGATGCAAATGCAGATCTGATTCTTGAATTTTTGCACTTTTTTCAGTGTTCCAAAATAAATATGTTCATAAAAAAGAGAAAGAGTATGAGAGTGTAGAGTAGGAAGAGTGAGTGTGTACGATCTTTCTAGGTGTATGGCTAGCACTGTAGAAACAGACCACAGATCTTGACTCATCAAAAGCCAGGAGAAAGACATACTAACAAAGCCCACCAGTACATCCCATACACAGCGGCTTCTGCAAACCATCATATAGCTGAACTCCTGCTGGACATACCTATACCTGTCCTTGGGGAGCAGGATGAGCCTGCCTCCAAAGCGAAAGAAGTCTCATCACATTCTGTCCCCACGCTGACCTGTGCTCCCCGGGCTCCCAAATGAGAGCATAACAAAGCTGCTAGAGGATGATTCACTGACCCCGAGCCCCTGGGGAAGAGTGGGCACATGCCACATCACAGACACTGAAGAGAAACGACAAAACTGAGACAGTCTGATGACTTGATGAGGTCAGAAGGATAACGGATGGAAATGTAACCATTAGTGCTGACAGTTTTTGGAAAAGAGCAATGCGAGGGTTTAAATGAAAAGGTTATGTATAATATATACAAGTATATAGTGTATATAATAATTGGAGACAGCTATCTGTTAGCATTACCATTCAACTCATTGGCAGTTAGAAATGTGCTCTCTAGATACAAGCCAATCACCTGAGGCGTTGTGACTAATTACTCTGGAGGAGGCATATTCATATTAATTTTATTAGAATATTCAGCCATTTTTGAACCGGTTGCAATGGAAAAAAATATGCTTTTTGGAACCAAATGATGTATTCACAGCATCTACCAGTCAAACGGTGTAAAGCCTACAAAAAAACATCTATGAAAAATGGGCCGGATTCATGAAAATGTTCTTATTAAGGAAGTTACGATTTTTTTTTAATAAAGAGAAAAAAGGAAAAACTCTCTAATTTTTAAAGATAATTTCAAATTCAGCAAAAAGTCTTGTCATGCATAATCATGACCAATAATTGAATCACTGTTTACATTGATCATTGAATACTCGTGCTCATACACAATATTATCTGTAGCTACTGTTATAATGTAACGCTTAATGTTTGAACCCAACAGATTTCTTAAACATCTTAACTTTGGGGGTTTAAGACAAGTTGGAGGTTTCTTAAGTTTTGTCTTT
>NW_015641038.1:1190098-1207081 GCF_001515625.1 Sinocyclocheilus rhinocerous | reverse complement strand
AAAAAAAAAAAAAAAAAAAACGAACATTTATAAGAAATGTTTTTGGGAACATTCCCAAGTTAAAAATAAGATGAAAATAGCAGTTAAAAATAATTTATTCTTAACAATGTTTCATGAATCTAGCCCCAGGTCTGCTGAATCCAGAATGAAAAAAAAAAAAAAAATTACAGGCCTAATAAAATAATTAAGTCACTAAATAGGCCTACAGAACAAAGTTCAGTGCTATACCCTTAGAAAGCCAATTCATAATCGATTTGTTCTGCTGTAGTTAGGGGTGGAACGGTTCAACTTACTCACAGTTCGGTTTGTATCGTGGTTTTAGAGTCACGGTTTCGGTACGGTTCGGTATGTGCTATGTTTAGGGAAAAACTATACTGTCAAACAAAAATAAAGACAATAAGAATAATCTATCTAACTAATTGTCCATTTAAACACAATACTTCAGAGAGAGCTTAATATTTGCACGCGTTCTGAGGCGCTGGTTTGCACGCTTTGGGTGAGTGCACGCACAAACCTCACTGCTCGTGTGAGCTCGCGTCCTCTGGCTCTTAAATGTTTAAACTGGCAAAGCTTACATGAGTTTAGTTTAAACAGATATCAACGTGTGCTGTTCAGGTCTCACCTATTCGCGGGTGCTATCAGCACCCGGGTGATGATGGAATAAATGACTGCTCATATTCCAGCATACAGTACTCGCATTGAACAAGAGTGAATGGTTTTTCCACGTTGTTTGTCCACGTTTGTTTTTTTCATCGCTGTGGTTGTAATGTATTGGGAAGCCAGAATGCGCATCCATCAACAGAAACAGCCAAACCCTGTTTGTTTTACGTGTTATTTATAGCAAACCATATTACAGATGCGTTGTCAGATTTAAGTTGAACCGCGGTCCAGATTTTTTTCTGCAAACTGTTCCACCCCTAGCTGTAGTGCCTAAATTCATTTTTATATATATACTATAGTGTATAAGCAAACACACATGCCTGACTGTTTCATCTGCCAGGCACGCATGAATAATAAATCGCATTGTACCTTTCCTGTCGAAAAGTCATTCATTAATGATGTACACCTTTCTTTCTTACCTATTTCTGTTTCACAAACAATAAATAACCTTTGCTTTCTAAACACAAACCGCTCTGGGAGGAAATCTGGTCTACTCGAGTACCCAGAAATAGCAGGGACGGTCCCAGCGGTGTTGTCTGAAGAGGGCAGCGACACAGCTGCTAATCAATAGCAGTCACAAGGTTTAAAAAGGCAACAGTGGCTGAGTCACTTTGACCAGAGTTCGGCTGAAACAGAACCTTTTGTTTGAGATTTATCAGTAGGTAGCACGTGTCTGCGACCTCCAGTCACTTTTCCATGCAGGAAGGGAGACGGCAGAGGGACATCTGTGGGGAGTTAGCATTGATAAAGAGGAGAGACGACGATTAAGCCAAATTTCATTTCAGGATTTGCTGCTTTCCGGGCGATCTTTCTCCCTCTTGTGGAGAGAAATCTCCTACTGGACTTAGGTATTCTATATGTTTTTGAGTATTAAAAAGGATGGGTGGTCTATTGAATGCACAGCAAAAACATACTTTTTTTGTGTGTGGCTAAAAGTGGATTTTTCATCTGAAAAGGGCCGGGGAGATAAAAGTGCAGCTGGCAGGAGGGCTGCCAGCACTGATTCTCCTTTCTACAACAATGAAGTTAAAAATAAAAAGCCAATGACCAGGAGGGGCAGAGCAAAACCGGACTTATTTTTTCCTGCCGGATTTGCCAAGGGTCCCATTATCTGCGGGCCCATCTCCGTAACATACATTAAGCAACTTACCAACACAAACCCACACACATTTCATGAATTATCTATGCTGTATCATAAAAATATAATCCCTAACTTTATGCACACAAAAGAAAGAGACAAGCATGCTGAAACAGCAATGTGCTAGCTGAGCAGGAAGTTATCCCTGAGCAAATAGTCTGCGGTAGTCCAGGCCTACGGGCCAAGCTCAGCAAACACACAGGAAGCTTAACATCTGTAGCCATGAACAACCTGTTTGTGAAAACACAACACACAAATCCCTAATTAGGCCTCTATAAAAGTGAATATGAACACCATGTTTTTCAAACTTTTTCTACTTTCCAAAACCACCCGATGCAGCGGCAGAGGAATGCTGAGAATTGTGCGCACATTTGTTCAGGAATGGTTTTTACAAGCTCTCTGAGAACTTCTGTTGGACGGCACCAATCTGCCTGCTGAAAGTGTGGGACTGTTAAAGCTGGCTTCCTGTATTCTGAAACACAGAGACAAAACTAGTTCAGTGCAGCATCTGTTAAGCAGCACACACTACACTTGGGAGTAGATGCCATGTCTAAAAGACATACAGTGGGTACGGGCCATGAACAACCTGTTTGTGAAAACACAACACACAAATCCCTAATTAGGCCTCTATAAAAGTGAATATGAACACCATGTTTTTCAAACTTTTTCTACTTTCCAAAACCACCCGATGCAGCGGCAGAGGAATGCTGAGAATTGTGCGCACATTTGTTCAGGAATGGTTTTTACAAGCTCTCTGAGAACTTCTGTTGGACGGCACCAATCTGCCTGCTGAAAGTGTGGGACTGTTAAAGCTGGC
Source organism: Sinocyclocheilus rhinocerous (assembly GCF_001515625.1). Lineage (NCBI taxonomy): Eukaryota > Metazoa > Chordata > Actinopteri > Cypriniformes > Cyprinidae > Sinocyclocheilus > Sinocyclocheilus rhinocerous. The sequence continues at coordinate 1,204,466 of NW_015641038.1, read as the reverse complement.
TTCCTGTATTCTGAAACACAGAGACAAAACTAGTTCAGTGCAGCATCTGTTAAGCAGCACACACTACACTTGGGAGTAGATGCCATGTCTAAAAGACATAAAAGCATAAAAAGTTTGCTGTGCACATGCATGAGATCATGAAAATAAAACTACAGAAAATCTATCCACAAGTCTGAGAACACAAGTGAAAATGCTTCTGAAACTGAAATGAGGGTCTGAATACTTTCCGTACCCACTGTATATATATATTTATATTGGACAGTAAAAAATCAGTAATATAATTTGCACTTTTTGTAAGCATAGGGTTTAAAAAATAATTTACTGATTGTGCAGTATTGTTAAAAAGAATTTAAACAGAAGGCACATTAAGTCTGGATGTGTCACACAGAAGCAGAACAATATCTTTAAAAGGTCTCTATTGTGATGGTTTGTTGTGTCCTTGACAGTTCAATACACAAACCACCATCTTCCCTTCACTCATGATTTCAAACAATATGTGCAACGAAAGCACGCTGACATTCTCCCTCTCTCTCTATCATGCTTTCAGTCTTCCTAAGGTGAGGGCACAAGTTCTGCTTGGTCAGCCAAGGGTGTTGCCATGTCACAGACCGGTCTGCCAGTGTCATGGATTTCAGGGTTTCTATGGTAGCAGTGGTTAATTCCCCAGGCCCTGCATGGTCTCCTTCTCATCAAGCCTGACTCTCTCTCTCTCTCTCTCTTCGGGAAAAAAGCTCTGGCCAGGCCCTCAGCCAAAAGCCTTGGAGATAAGCTGTTAATAGGAAACAATCTACAGCTAATGCACACATTCCTCAGTGAAAGCATCTTTTAATAACAAAAACAGAGTGCTTCCCCTCTTCTCGTTTTCTTCCCCCTTCTCTCCTGTCTCTATGGCCCCTTTCTAAACAAAGCTGCTGAGAGAGTGAGATAGCGGGAGAGAAAAAGAGAACGGGGCATTCTCCTGTTGTTACAGAGAGAAGACGTTGATAAACACACAGCAAGACAATCAGAGCTTGCTGCTACCTGAAGAGGAATTGGTTGAAAAGCGTAGGTGTGGCACCTCGGCCCCGAGGTTGCGAGCGATTAAATGATTATAGAGGGAAATGAAAGAGAAAGAAGTGGAGAGCAGGCAGCGATCTGCAACAAATGGGCAGAAAGTCAGGCCCCTGGCGTACGCAGACGTACATGCTTCACGCCGGCTTGTTTGTTTGATGCCCTGCTGCCACATTTTTCCTGCAGATGCCGGGAGCGATCCCAGAAGCCGTCACTGTGAGAGAGCGAGCCAAAAAACATGAACACCGATTTCCACCGCGATCTGTGATTCAGCTCACAGATGTGCCGACAAGTATGAGTGAGAACGAGAAGACATGAGAGCCGGGCAGCTGCAGGTCCATCTTGCTGTGATTATAGCTGCAGTCACGTCTGACGATGTAATTGCAACTGGCTGCGAGCTGTTTATGGGTAGAGAATCACATATATGGACTTGCCCCTTTCATTTTAGGGCTGCTGTACATTCTCCTGATTACGTCTCCTCCTCTCTTGCGCCCGTTCCATCACTGACACCATCCGCGCAGCCAAGCCCTTGATGGACGGCTGTGCTGCGCGGGAGTCGTTGCTGAGCGATGCCTGTAAACAATGGGAATGTTTGCGCTTTGTTTATTCGTATCACACTGAGAATCGTTGTGCCAAAGCAGCTTGTGTTTTCTCTAAACAATCTTTGTGTGCTGTCATATCGTGATACCTGGAAAAGCCGTCAGCAGATTTGCTTAAGATTAACTTACAATGCGACTGCCAAATAGTCTGCAAGCAAACCGTCCCCCCCTCCCCTTACAAAGGCAGCATTTATGGCCCTTAATGAAGCATAACAGCAACCGTCAGCACTCATGCTAACATTATGCCACACTCTCCTCAAATGCCACCTCCGCTGAGTAATATGACAAATGACACGACCATGCATAAACATTTCTACAGTCCTTTTCTAGCAAAGCTCAGAGCAGAAATGACAGTTTTGAAGAGGAAATTCACATAAAAAAGAAAATTTCATTTTGTCGTTCATTTGACCTCATGTCAATCCAAACCTGTAGTTAGTTTCTTCTGACAAACACAAAAGGTTTTTTCCCCCACCCAGTTGTTTTGCACCATATTAACTTTCATTATTGACAAAAACAGTTTAAGGATTATTTACAATATTTTCTTTTCTGTTCAACGGAACAAAGAAAGTAATAAAGTTACTTATATATATATATATATATATATATATATATGCTAAACTTCTTTACAAGAATGTACAGTTTTCTTCATTTATTTTTCTTCATTATAATATCAGTAGTTTAATTCAGAAATATATATATACACACACACACACATATATACATTGTGTATTCAACGTTTTTATGTACGAATTGCATTTTTTTATGTATTTAAACAAAAAAAAATGTACAGTTCATTTTTGGGTGACCTACCCCTTTAAGCATTGGGGTTTCTTTTATCTCTCAAGTGGCACAGTCATAAACTGGCCATTCTGAGCCTGAAAGTCTGTCTGTCTGTCTATCTATCCCTGGAATAAATATCTTTGGTAAATAGCTCCGAGGCTTCACTAAGGAATATAGTATGGCTCAAAGAAGCCATGTCTTCCTGTATAAAAAGCCTAGGTCACAAGCTTGCTTGTTTGTCTAAAACAATTAAGGTCGTTATGAGGGGGGTTCCTGACAAATAGCTACCAGCTGATAGAGCTTTGGCAAACTCCAGAGGAAGTCGGGGTGGGGGGTTGTAGTAAAAAGGGGGCCAGACCCTGAGACGGAGTTCTAAATTAATGATCGGTCAGGGTCTGAAGCCCGCCTAATCTTGGCCAATTGCTCCTTAATTATGTAAGGTACTGCCAATTTAAACTGTCGAGCAAATCAGGATCAGCATGCATTCATCTCCCCCCTTTGAATCCTGATTGAGTCTGGTCATTATTCGGATGGATCTCATTTTCACACATGGAACCAATATGCCGGCCAGATGTTCAGTTGCAGTCAGGTACTGAGCACAACGACTCATCTACACGCAATGGCGGTTTCTCTCAACGCTATAGCTGTCGTCTCACACCCTAGACAGGAGCAAAGGACATGAAAGAGGAGGAGGGAGAGACTGACGGAGATAGAGGAGGAAAAAAATGTCTGGTAAATCCACTGTCAGGTCAATGACTTTTGCCGTGCATAGTTAAAACAGATGTCTCATTGCAGTCGGCCTGACTCTGGAGTTGGACCTCTGTGTTCAAACAAGCAAGCTTTGGTCAGCAAATCAAAAGCATAATTCATATAAACATTCAAATTATGCAGTAACGTTTTTTTCCCCCATCTCTCTCATCTTCTTCCGTAGGTCATAAATAGCTCTGCTCGGATTCTGGTTTCAGGCCCCGCCTGCATTATTAGGGCCACCTGGCTGTTTCTGGCACTGTTCAATGAGCGAACCAGGTTTTTCAAATGACGCCCCATATCTACAATTGCTTCCTCATTAAATGCAGAAATGATCTGTAGTGATGTATTGCCAATCCAAATTTAGATCTGCTCTTATTCTGAGTGAGTTTAAGGTTTAAATGACAATTCTCGTGATATAGGATGGAGGACGAAAGATTAATCTTAATAATCTCTGCAGGCCATGCTAAAGCAGTGGTTTCCATTGCTGTTATTTTTAACTAAAACAAATGAATAAAATCATATTTGTTCATTGTTTGTTCAAATGTTGCATTGGCAACTCACTCAAGTTTAAGTTGAAGTACTAAATTAACTAAAACTAAAACTGAAATAAAAATCATTTAAAGTTAAATAGAAATATTTTTAAAAAAGAAAAATGACATTAAATTACTAAAATTAGTTTAGTTTAGTTTAACTTTATTGTCTGTACAGATTTCCTGAACAGAAATTCATCTTTGACACTGGCATAGAAAATACATCCTAACAGGTAATACTATATATTCACATATCACATAATAAAGCACATGTGTATAAAAATGTGTATAAAACACACACACAAAAAAAAATGTATACAACACAATACATATGTATGCCCACACATATGCATACACATGTGTACACACACCTACCCAGAAAGATACCTCATGATAATACCTCAATAAAGAATTTGATTGAAAACAGTCACCGCCAATGGTACAAATGATCTTTTATATAGGTTCTTTTTAGCCAGCGGTATACGCAGCCTGCGCCCTGAAGGAAGGGCCTCAAAGCAGGAATGAAGTGGATGAGTTTGCTCTGAATATACTGCAATCACCTTCTTTTCCATAAAGTGTAAAAAAAGCTCTTGCATTGTACTCTGTTTCTGGCCGGTGATCTTATTTGCTTCATCAATTACTCGTGTTAATTTATTTTTCGGTATCATTGTTAAATTGCCATACCACGATACAATACTATATGTTAAAATACTTTCAATCATCGATCTATAAACAATGGTTAGGACCCACCTATCGATGCTAAAATTTCTTAGTTTCCCGAGTAGACCTAAATGCTGTCTTGCTTTCTAGTGTATATGGTCCACATTTTCCTGGAATGAGAGTTTGTCGTCAATGATTGTACCTAAATATTTAAAATTTGAAACTTTACACCTTTTATAGTAATTTGTTCATATGAAACACCAGCCGTACCGGTCCTATTTTTGTTCCCACAGCATAGTTCCTTTGTCATCTCAATGTTCAATTGTAGGTGACTATCATCAAACCACTGAACAAGACTTTCAATATACTCAAAATAAGTTAAACTATTCATGTCCAATTGGCAAGAGATTAAAACCAAATTAAATGAAAACTAAAAATATACAAATAAAAGCTCATTCAAAATAATAATAAATACTATAATATAAATAACAATTATGGTTTATCTACGCAGCATATCTGAATGATACAATTTCACAAAGACCATACATAGTTGTGCTGTCAATTTAAGACAAATATATGGAAATCAATTTGTAAAAAATGGGGGAAAATTCTGAAACTGATTAAAATATGTAAGTGATTTATAGTTCTAGTTTTAACAGACTGAGGTGGTTCAGAGTTGAGTAATGACTGACTTTGTACAATATCAGCTGAGATCTGAATGGCTGATGATACTCACGGGTATCTTATCTGCTCTGAAAGGTAATAAGTAAAAATTGCAGTTATGTTGGAAACACCAGTTACCGCTGCATTGTTTAGGGTGGAAGAGGATGAAACGTGATGGAGACAGGGTGTATGTGGAGGGAGTGGAATCAGGACAGATAAGACACAGATCACCTAACATCCCACCGTAAATTACGTGATATTAGTTTGAACGTCTGCCACTGTGCTGATATAGGCTACAGCAGTCGACTTAATTAAATGGTGCAACAGGCAGATCTCTTTTAACACAGACTTTTAAGAAGGGATGGATGTTTGCTTCAAGTGATAGGCCAGGTAAGTGAAATTATATTATCTTGCTGTATGTATGTCGTTTTCTTTACGTTTTCTGACTAAAAGCAACCAAAAAGCCATTTTAAAGTGGTTAAGCAAATAATATAATAATAATAATCGGCAGGGATCTCAGACCAATACAATTAGTGTGCCTCCTCTATTTTAACCCACGAACCGCCACTGCTCCAAAGCCAGATGTTTGAACACAGAGGGATATTTACATTTGACTACTTCATCCCCCACACCCCACCTCAACTTTTTGCACATAATTTGAACAAGATCTTCATCTATAAGACGGGCATAAAAAAAAAAAGGATCTGAAACATATCCGTCATGGGGCTGCAGAATTTAATGAGGGATTCATATTAAAAAACAGTGCATTACACAATTAAAGAATAAAAATAACTATAACTGCCTTCCTGTCAGTGAACAAATTACGCTTGTCAACGCCATTTTGGGCGTGCTCGTGTTTTGCATAGCGTCTCCAAACCAGATAGCGTTACACCCTCTCATTTTAAATTTCACTTGGGTTCAAATGTAAATAACACCGCAGAAAGGTGGGGCTGAGGGGGTATGGCTGGCAAAGTTTTATCACTGATTATCATTATAAAGGTTTTGGTGAATGAAAGCAGACGTGAGTGGTAAGGAGGCAGGTTTCCGGCACTATTTAACAAGGTGATTCGGTGCAGCTGTGGCTGGAACATTTGAAGGGTGGGCACACAAAACAGTGAACACAGTCCAACCTGTTACCACATATAAGCAACAAAAAGAGAACCTCGTTTGAATCCGAGTTTTCATTAGAAAGATAGTTTCGCATAACATTAGGTTTTGATAACAATTCAGAACAAAAAAACTTTTCTTTGTGACGTACAGGCCGTACATGTAAAGGTTCTGTGCGAATATAAGCTAGCGCGAGGCATGCGACCAAACATAACAGAAGGTGCAGTGTACCTAACATAAGTGACATTCAGACTCAGAGTCGATAAATTAATCGGTCACTGAAAAAAGTTAAAAATGGCGTGGAAATTCACATGGCGTATGGAACCAACACTGAGCAAACATGTTATGAGAGCAGCTGGCCGTAACTGAAAGGACTTGATTTAGGATGGTGGAGAAGGATGTAATCATGGCAGACAGACACATGAGTGAATTACCGCCGATTATGTCTTGCTTCAATTTTAAACACAATCTGGCCATTATGGGCCATGGAACAGCAAACTTTGCTCACAACCTCGCCATCCTTTCCATTCTACCTCCTGCCCAGTGCAGCCAAACCCCAAAAACAGGACGAATACACACACGCACACTGGCCTGGTCTGGCGTGGTCAGCTGGCTGCACAAGGGTGTCAGTTTGTTTCTGCAGCAGGCAAATTTCCCATCATTCCATAGACAAAAATAAACAGGGGCGTCCTGGAAGACTGTTGAAACGGCTCAGTGTATTCCGCCCCCACAGACGGTGAGGTCATGCACAACTCTCCGCTTGCCCGCAGACCGTAGACTGCAGCAGGTAGTCACATTCCCTCCCCTCTTTTTTTTTTCTTCCCTCCCGTCTTTGCTCATAAAATGTGGCACTCTGTTACAGAATTCATCTGCGAGATGCGGAGAAAGGTTTTCCACTTCCTGTCTGAGCAGCATCAGCACGGATCTCGAATACAAAGGGACGTGAAAACATAAACACACACTTGTTCTATGACAAACAAACACTGACATAAACAAAAACTTGTTGAGAACAGCAATTAGAGAAGAAAAGTCTCAATTTTTCTGTGTAAGCAGACTGTTCAACCCATAAACCGAAACATTCAGTACCGACAAACACCAAACAGAGCTCAAGCAGTGGAACTGCTGTGGAAGATTGATGTGTGCAGGGTTGTAGGCCATGTGACATTTCCACAGAGTGCAGGTAAGTAAGAGTGTATTATCCTTGAATCAAACTTCACTGCAACACTCACCTTCCTCTACAAGGGCAGCATGGCCAGAAAAGGCCACTTGGGGATGTTGCAAAGACAAAAAGTGCAAAATATTGCAATTGCATTGCAAAGTGTTGGTTAAAAGGCACAGAAATATCAAGAGAATATAATGAGGGATCTTCCTTAAAATAAAAAACAAAAGACAAAATACAGCTATAAAAGTTTAATGGTCTAATTAGCTTCTTTGAGCAAAAAAGACCAAAAGAAACATTTCTAATTTTTGTAAAAAATAGACTTTTCCCTTAATTTTATTTCACTGAAGTCTCTAGGTACAGCCTGTTCTCTGCATCCCCTTTTATGGCCAGTGGATTGTCATTCTATTGCATCTCGCCCAGAACTCTGATCCACTCAGCACTGACCGATGAGGAAATTATCGCCTAAGTGCTGGTGCCGCTGATACAGCTAAAAGAATGTTAAAGTAATGAGATGCAGGGAGGAATTTGTGATTAGAGCTCACAGATCTATATAAGCCATTACTTATTATCACGACAGGAAAATAACCTTGGTCATCTTTCTGCCAGTGAGGCCGACTTCCTGAAAGGGCAACCTACCTATAATCCTGCCAAGCTTCCATTCTGCTAGGAACAACTGGGCATAGAAAGCACAGCCCAGTTAAATTAAATGGAGGACTGTGCTCTATTGGAAAACAGCTCATGTGTTCATTATACCATCTTGAAAATAATCTACAAAATGTATTTGATCGGCAAGATATAGAAACCCTAAGATAAACACTGTGTTGAGCTTCTTTCGAGGTAAATTGCAACCTTTCATGCTCCTAGTTGGTAACCCGCAATCCACAAGATTGAGCAAGCTTAAAAACCAGCAGGGTTACAGGAATATGTAGACTTTTCAAGAATAAGACATTGATGTCTAACAATTTGGAAGCAATTTTAGTATTTTGGGAACTACAAGATATGCTAAAAAAAACAATTATCTATATATATATATATTTATAAACCTAGCATAAATAACTAGTTTTAAACACTTCAAATTTCTGTAGCTTCCCTTAAAATTCCCTTAAAAAGATTTTGGCCTGTCCCACCTTAGAGGTCTTGACCTTCTCGACTGTGTCCAAAAAATTTAATATTTTAAGTCAAGTTTTTGACATTATCTGTTGAACCGCTAATTAACGACGTTAGATGTAGATTATCTGTTGTCACTTTTGATTATAAACTCATTTTAATTACCAAAACCCAAATATTAAATTTTGTCCAATTTCTGCAATTTTTTTTGGAAATACAGGTTTATAAATGACTACAAAACAAATTTTGGTCCCAAATTAGCTACAGTCCCTACTGAGTGACAGCTAACTTTAGGCTAAATTTGCAACCCCATTACCTTTTTTATATATGTATGAATGCATGTATTTATTTATTAATTATATGGAAACACTAAAATAGGATTCAATAATTTAAGAGTCATTAGAGTCATTCAGAATTCCCCATTTTTGCATCAGTTACTACTGTAGATTAATTTATATAATTCATGTTTGTTCCTAATACATTCATTTTTATACAACCAAAAGCAAAAAGTATGATTTGTACTGAAATAAATCGAAATCTAGATCAATCCATGCTATAAATATTGTCAGTTCATGATACCTAATGTATTAACTACTGTTACAAATTCAGAAGTGTTCCCTTTTATATAAAAAAATCTATTTTAATTTTCATTTAATGTTTATTTAATTTTCATTTAATGTTTTATATTGTATATAGACCAATATTTAGGTAAAAAGGGTTGTAAAAACTTCAAAGCTCAAATAAAATGAATAGAAAAAGCAGCTCATATAATATTTAGTTTGACCTCCTGGGGCGCACAGTCAGCACTTTCTAAAGGTTAAGTACCTACATTCACTGACCATTTGTTGAAAAAGAAAAAATGAAAATGGCCCTATTTTGTACCTTCTTCATGGAAAGTGTCCTGCATGCCAGGTTGGTCTAGAGATTCTCCCTGTATCCTGTGGCGAATACTCTAAAATGACAGACAGTGAACAAATTAAATAAAGTAAAGAAAAGAAGTTCTGGCTTCCTGCGCTGAAATACACACAGCCGTAGGATTATGACAGGTCATGTGGGGAGGGCAGGTAGGGCTTCAATGACTCCTCCTGGCCAAAGAGAAAGATTAGAGGGCCTAGTCATTTGTAAAATGCCATCAGTAATTACGGACTTATGATAATGATGATAAGCAGAAAAGATCATTCATCATTTGCCTATTTTTTCTCCTCGACAGGAAACAGCCCAACCTATCCCATTCATCTGCACCGGTGGGGTGGAACTACATCTATGTAATATTCCTCCTCGGGTCTGGCTCCACACCATTACAAATGGGATGGAGTAAGAGAAAAAGAAAAGACTATAAAGAAGAAAATTAAACACATTAAGAAAGAAATCCCGATGGAAATTCAATAAATTGGAGTCCTAGAAACATACAGTGCGGCTTATCAAAGCAGCTGTCACTAAATATAATTTGAGTCAGCGGGCGGAAATGTAAACGATGGCAGACCTAATGAATTTCATTTCAGGCCTGCCCAAAGTAGACGTACTGTTTATCACAAGCCTTTCTCCTAGCAATGACTCATTTACGCTGTGCTTGCATTTGCCCGCACTTCGAGCCCTGTGAACCTTTCGCAGTAAATTGAGTGCTATGGTTAAAGAATTTAAGGTGTATTTGTCACATAATAAATACACAAATGGGAAACACAATACAGAGAGATTTTTCTTCACTAGATGGCTAGGCAAAGCTGCAGAAGATACAGGTGTTTACAATAGTAAAGAGTAGCAAGGAATGAGCAATACTGTGAAACAGCAATGTTAGTTTATCTAGTGCTGCATTTTACAGGAATGGAGGAACCACAGGGGGATCGGAGGCAATTGTAAAGAACTAAACCTTCTTCAATAACACTTTTAAAATATATGCAATAGATTTCTCTTAATGTCTGAGAAAAATGTTTTATCACTTCAAAAAAAAAAAAAAAAACTATAATGTAATTAACTATAATGATCAATTACAAATTGTTAAAAGTGAGTACATTTCACACAATGTTGCCAATTGCTTTGGAACCACAATGGTTGAATCAATGTATTTGGACAATAGCTCTGAATGATTGAACAGAATGAATCACTCAATAGACTGAATGATTCAATGACTCACTCATAGATAGTCTCTTCGCGCACCTACTGGCATTAAAAAAAAAAAAAAAAAACCTACACAGACAAGTGGATTGATAAAAACATTGTAAATTCCCAGTACTGGAACCTAACTGTTGTAAATAATTCAAATAATTATAATGTAGGTACTAAGTTTTTTTCAGTAAAAATTCAGTAATAATTTACACATTACTGATAGCTAAAATAATTAGTTTTAATTATTTTAAATAAATTTTAACAAAACATATTTTTAAACCAATGTTCCACTTGCTCCAGGTAACACACCATACTATAATGAAATCCTGCTCAATGTACGATTAGTCTACTTTTCCTGCATAATTGATTCAATTGCATAAGGAAAACGCTTCCCCTTGTGTTCTCGTTTTAGAACCATCTTAAAGAAACAAAAATGTTGTCCTGCGTACAGTATCCAAACAAGCCTTTGATCTAAATATGCAAAATATATATCCATATGCATCATCAATATGCAAAAAAGAATCTAATAGATCCTTAATGAAGTACATGCTTGTTGTAATCAGTGCTTACTGTTCCTAAGCTACTTTCCCTCTTTGATAATCATCGTGCATTCAGAGACATGTGGACACGATGTGCTAGGGGAAATTAATCGCTAGTTCCTTCGGTTTTGTGCAAGTGCAGGGAAACCTGACTGAGAGAAATGAATTGGTATTTTGGGGATCAGCAGGAGAAAATGACACCTGTTGCTCGGTCGTTCTCACCTGAAGGGGTTGAAAAACCCGGGGTGCTGGAAACGTGGAAAAGTGTTACACTCCCAGATCTGCACGAAGGGGCTGTCGTATCAGCAAGATACCCAGAGAGAAGTCTTACATAGCAGAAACGGTGGAGGAAGGGAGGCTCCCCAGAGAGAAACCATCTGTCTGCAGAATGGTACGAAGCATCTCACCCTCCTCACCTGTGCCACCAACCTCTCTGAATTCTGCCACTCCATATCACGGATACACCAAAACAGCAATTAATTCATAATCTCCCACATTCATCCACACAATCCACACAGCTGCTTAAACATGCCATCAACTTCACAGAACAGGTTTGGTAAAGCCTGCTTAGAGAAGAGGCTACCTGGGTAATACAGCAGCTGTTGGATTTAATGTCATTGTGCACCCCTGTGCATCACCTGCCTGATGTGCCTGCCGCATTCCGCAAAGTAATCACACATTTGCTGGCTGTCAAGCACAGCTGTTTTGTGCTTGTGTGTTTGTTTAGAGGCCTCTGGCTCCTCCTCCTTATCCCTCGCTCCTGAGCTTGCTGTTGCATCGCAACCAGATGAGAGTCTTTGGGTGCGTTTCTGAACCAGTGTCGTCTCCTGAAGCCTGGCACCTGTCACTTACATTCGGCAGACTAATAGGTAAGCCATCTCTTCGTTAGGCTGCAAAGAGAACTAATCAGCAGCTACCCAGACGCCTTCTACTTTCTTTCCTCTCTCCACCACCTTCCCTCTCCTGCTGTCTATCCGTACGGCATGTTAAATGTGAACTAAATGCCTGCCTGAACTTAGCTAAACTACAAATCCAAGGGGGGAACTGGAGGTGGGGGAAAAGCATGTGAAAAAATTGGGAAAGGAAGGGAGAAAACAGTGAATGTCACCTTCCTCAAAGGCCAGGTTAATCCGACACTCAGCAAAAATTAAACGGCAGATTGTATTCGTTAAGGAACAAAAAGGGGCTCCTGTCTCTTTGATGTGGGCCAGGCGGCACTGGACTCTGGAATCCACAGCCAGGCTTGGGGTCAGATTGGGATCAAATGTGGTCAGAATCACATCTAAACAGGAATCTGGGATGGAAAGCGTTCCAGGGAAGGTGACCACACATGAAGAGAAACAAAAGGAAATAGGTGAAAGAAAAAAAAACGAAGAGAGCTGAAAGCCATAAGTTTGGTTTCACATGCCTATATGCTTTCTCTCACATAATATGACTCTTGTACAAGAGTTTTAAGACTTTGGCTGTCACATTTACAAAGAAATATAGAATTATATGTACATTTGTATAGTATATAATACTGTATAGCTTAAATTATATAAATGCGTGTGTAAAAAAAAAACTATTAGAAAATTATTTTTATCTACTTTTTATTCATTTAAAAATATACAATATAATTATTTTAGGAATCTGCTACTAAAATAAAAGAAAGTGAAACAAAAATAAATAAATAAAATAAATAAAATAATTAAAAAGGCAGTAGTAAAACATCTACTGAACACCTACCAATTAATTCAGCATTATTTCAATATGTTCTCAATCAGTCATCCTTCACATCTGTTGACTCTTGGAGTTTAAAAAAAGAAAATCTCAAAATAATCAAATAAAACAACAGGTAATGAAGGTTAGTCTAATGCAAATCACATCAAACACTATTCTAAAGATCGTCATGCAACACTAGCATCCAATGCTATTCAGTGCTATAGTGCTACAGAGGATGACGTTTGGAAAGTCTAAGTAGAGCCCACTGGGAGCAAAGTTCAGTATGATCTGCAGGGTTGTGGCTGGAGGCTTAATTAGGTAATAACAATAGGATTATCTTTAGAGATACTGAAGTGCACTAAGCAGCAACATAAAAGGATAACCGCATGGTTAGTCTTCACAGATGAAAAAGCATATCCGTTTGCTCCAGGGGTTGACCAACGCCAGCACCAAGCACAGCGGGAATATCAATCTGGGGCAATTAACATGACCTGCAACTGGCAGGAGGTCAGCTGCAAAAAAAAGCGTACCTTTTGAACACAAACCTAAACAATGATTGTGTGGCAGGGTTCAGCCACAATGCATCGGGGGGTTAATTGCTGATCGCTGGACAGGCTAGAGAAGGCGCCAGCAGGCAGATTCTGGGTAGCATGCAGGAGAATGCTGGACCAGGAGTAATGAGCTCTGACATGAGGCGACGCCGGTAACGGGCCAGCAGGCCGAACGCTGCCACAGGGGCAGAACGCCTCTCTATGAGTATGCGGCAAGACTAGAGGTAGCTGGAATTCAGTCAAGGGCAAACAGGCATTTCAGAAATAGGGAGGCATGTTGTTTAATCACAAATTTAAGACATCAGAGAGAAAGGAGATTTCTAGAGACTGCTTAAAATACAATGACCTTTCTTAACATTAATGTACAGATGTATATAGATTAGATATAGTATTAATATATAATTTTTTTTAACAAGAATTGAACAATGCATTGATATGCAATAAATACAATGGTTTCTATGTCTCATAATGGACAAAGAAATGACACGATACAAAATTCTGCTCCACAAGAAAAGCTGACATCCAGATCCCTTACCATTACTGCTCAATGATTTATGTTGAGGGGAAATTATGTTCATTAGTGTCATATAGTGTCATTATTCTAAAGGTTAGCTCAGCGTAGATCAAATCAACAACTATACTGGAGAGTCACAAAAATAAAATAAAATAAAAACTTAAAGAAAAAAACTGAATAATAAAAAAAAAAACCTTTCCTTTTCATTGTGATTTAAAGCCTAATTTTATTGGGCATTTTAAAAGCCAGGTCAAAAATACATGCGTCGCATAAAATAAACTCAAAACAGCGGGGGAAAAAAATGAATTTTAACTTTATCCCACTCTATCTACTTTTTCAAAGTTGTGGTAACTTGGTCACTAAGTGGGAGGATGGAAGATGATGATATTGTAGGCGATGCAGACCTTTTTTTTTATTATTGATGCAAACAACTAATAAATGTTGGCTAAAGGTGAGAAACAAAAAGTGACTATACAGTGGTATATAATTTGAACACATTTTCTAATATGCATATATGTACGTGCATGTGTGTATATGTATATATATATATAT